>NC_057807.1:13637991-13725968 GCF_018294505.1 Triticum aestivum
CCTCCGTCCGCCACCCCATCCCACCCATCAACCGCCGCCCTCCTCCATCACGCTGGAGCCGATACCCCGACGTCGTCGTCCACCGCAACCTCAACCGCAATGCCCTCCACGGCTAGCAGTTGAAGCCAAGGCCGAGCCGTCCGTACCCGAGCCAGTTCAACCACGCCGTCCTGCGCCTCACCGCTGCCGCTCCAACTTCGCCATCGTCCACCGCACCGGAGTTGTTCCTGCTACGCTGTCCTTCGCCGCCTCGGATCTACTTCCCCTCCGCCAATATACGGACACGGCAACACAGTCAACAATTTGGCCATGGGTTTGTCCAAGGATCCACGACTCTCCAAAACATCAGTTTCCCCGGGAAAAACAAGATCACCGCGACATATCGACACCACACTGGCAACCGATAAGGGTACTCCTCTTCCCTTATTCGTGCAAATCTTACATGTCTGCTTGCACGGTATTCATCCCACATAAGACACTAGTTGACCGCTTCTTCTTCATACTAGATGTTCCTAGTAACTCGCGATGCACAAGGTTTCTCCTCATATACTATTTCACCTTAGCTAGAGGTCCGTCGCCCCCCTGAATTTCAATTTCTGGCCAGTTGATTCCCAATTAACGGAAGCATTCCCCGTTGTAACAGGCGCTAGTACGCCTATTACGTCGGGGAAGCAGCGCCTTGGTGTTTATCTTAGGGGCGTGTGCGGCCTAGAGCTACTGGCGCCCGATCTGGAGGTTGGCCGGGATTAAAGGGATGGCCTGGGGGCGCTGTCAAGCATGACGGTGGTGTGAGGTCGAGGGGAGGGCGGGCGGCGGAGGCAGGGGTCTGGGCCGGTGGTCGCTAGCGGGTCGAGAAAGATCGTTAACAGTGACTAGCGGGAGGTAGACGAAGGCCATCTGCCCGTTCCTCATAGATCGGACGGTTCATTAAAAAAATTGACTGACCTATTTATTTTTAGTCGACTGTTATCTTAGATATGACCACATGTGGTGGTGTGCTGGAGGAGTACCTTCATTTCCTGTGCTCATATATTAAAAAATCATACGGAGTAGAATCTAATTTTGTTTGCCATGCAATGTTGTAGAGCTATCATATGTCTCCTGTCATTTATTTTTCAGCCACCTGCTATCTGCTACTTTTACAGTGCACTAGTTCTGCACACACTTCACCCATACTCTCACTATTGTGTTTTTATGCAAGGGTATTTCAGAGTCTGCCTCGAGAGAAGCAACAAAGATAAGAGAGAAGTTGAGCCAGCTTTCTTTGCGGTTAGGCACGACACGTTAGAGCGCTATAAAGGGTGCAGTGTCAGCAGATGGAGACGGTAAACGTAGCTCTGGAGTTGATGACCTCGCTCGCAATGAACCACCATCCCAGGTGCTTGCTTTAACTTCGTGGTGTCATATGTGGTTGCATGTTCCATATGGTGTCTAGCTTGTATTCGAAAGGCCGAAGTCGGTCTTTGACAAATAGCTACTCAGGGCATTGGCTGAGCTAGTGACAAGCCTAGCAAAGATAGGCATCACCTGGAAGCCAACTAAAAAGCTGCGATGGTGGCGAAGCAGCCCGCCTCCCACCAGGCTCTTAGGTCCTAGATGATCATGCTCACCACTCCAGCCGGATGTCTAGCTTGTATTGCTTCCAATTTGGTTAAATTGCATCTGCTTAGCTTACACATTATACCTTTGAATATGGCATGCCTTTCTGTTTTTGGTACATACTAGTACATCTGTGTATTAACCATGTTCTTACATCAAACTAATGTTCTTGTGTATCCCTCATCAATCACTTATGATGAGGCAGGAAGGCAAGGGGACTACTCCTCATTTAAAGAATGCAGCGTCAGCCTCCCGACATGATTCTCAAGAAGCAGAAATGCTAGATGAAGATAGTGAACGTAGCTCTGTAGTTGATTACAGCATTTCCCCTACACTATCATCGTAGGTGCTTGCTCTAAGTTGGCAGCGTGATATGTGGTTGCATGTTGCATATGGTGTCTAGATTGTAATTCTTCCAATCTGGTTAAACTGCATGTGCTAGTTTGCTTAGCTTATACATTATACCTGTTAATGTGACATGCCTTCCTGTATTTAGTACACAGTACACCTGTCTATTAAGCATGTCCTTACATAAAACTATTGTTTTTTTGTATCTCGCATCAATCAATATGACGAGACACCTTTAATATATGCAGTGCGATATTAGTTGCATCTTTCATATGATTTGTAGCATCCGCTGCTTCTAATTTGTTGAAATTCCATTTATGATGGGACGCTTTTAACTTGGCAGAGTCATATTGGTTGCATCTTTCATGTGGTGTCTAGCTTGCATTGCTTCTTATTTGTTGGAATGGTTTCTGCTTAGTTTACACAAACAGTTGTGAACAGGCCTTGTATTCCTATTTTTCGTACATATTCCATCCTGGTATCATGTGTTTGCCTTACATCAAAGTAGTGATTGTTAGTATCATGCATGAATGAGTTCTGAAGAGAGAATTTTATTGCTTTTTCTTGTCAGTTTTACTTGACAATTCAAAATCAAAGTGGAAGGAAGTTAGCAAGGCAGCGGATAAAGGTGCTCCTTCTGAACGGAGGGCCTCTACAGTTTCTACTCCTCCACACCCCCAAGATGATTTCCAAGACAACACATGCATAGACACTCAACAAAGTTGTGTTTATGATGAGCACATCTCCCCTAGTGCACCATCACCGGTGCTCCCTCTAACTTGGCACTGTTATATGTGGTTGCATGTTATGTGTGATGTCTAGCTTGTATTGCTTCTAATTTTGTTGAATTCCATCTGCTTACTTTACACATTATACTTGAATAAGACACGTGTTCCTGTTTCTAGAACATACAATATATGTCTATCACACCATGTTCTTACATCAAATTACTACTGTTGTGTAACCTGCAACAATCACTTATCCTAAGACACGTTTGACTTCGGAGTGTGATATAGGTTACATCTCGCATTCTTTTCTAGCTTGTACTACTAATTTGTTGAAATGGCACTTATGACGAGACAGTTTTAACTTGGTAGAGTGATATTTGTTGCATCTTTCATATGGTGTCTAGCTTTCATTGCTTCTAATTTGTTGAAATGCCTTCTCCTTAGTTTACACATCATAAGCTGTGAATATGCAATGTTGTGAATATGCAATGGCACTAATGACGAGAGACCTCTAACATGGTAGTGTGATGTTGTTTGCATCTTGCATATGATTTATTTCTTGTACTGCTTCACATTTGTTTAAACGCCATTTATGATGAGACACTATTAACTTGGCACAGTCATATTTGTAGCATCTTTCATATGGTGTCTACCTTCCATTGCATTGCTTCTAATTTGGTGAAATGTCTTCTTCTTAGTTTACACATCATACTTCTGGTTATCTCTTCCGTCCTGTTTTTCATACATATTACATCCTCCTATCATGTGGTTGTCTAACATCAAAGTTCAGTTCGTCTGCATCACACATCAATTTGTTCTGAAGAACTAAATTGTTATTCGGTTTTCTTGTCGGCTTGACTCAACATGGCATAGAGAAAGAGGAAGAAACACAGAATGGCAGGGAATGAGAAGCGGATGAATCATGTAGATTCTGTTGGTACTGATGGTGCAATAGAAGGTCAAAGTCCAGTGGAAAATTCTACAAACACGGCATCACATGCTACACAAGCTGCAAAAAAAGCCAAACAGAAACAAATAGCTGCCACCAAACAAGCAGAGACAGCCCTAGTTCCTGCAACACCTACCACAGTACTACCAGTTGCACGAGTTACTCGTGCGTCAACTGAGCTAGCAGCATGTTCCCAAGCTCCCTTGCCACCTGACACTACTTCCCAAGCACTCTTGACACAAGACGAGTTGGCAATATCAGATGAACCTTGTGAGCTTCAACAGCGAGAAGGTAGTTGCTGGAGTCAAGTTACAGTTGCATGCTTCTTTATATGTAGTCTCACAGTTTGATGTACAGTAACACTTCCTATGTTCGTTGTTGGACTAGCACCTAGGCACGAGAGGAAACAAACGTCAGGAATAATGCTCGACGGGTTAACTAAATCTAGAGGAGGAAGAATGGAGATCCGTTTTGAGGTAGGTTTAAAAAGGCCACGTGATGCTACAGAGTCAGCCAAGTTAGTATCAGAGGCAGCGGTTGCCGTTAGGTGTCGTGTACGTATCCTCCCAACATGGATTCAGTACAGGAATGACAAAGATGAAACCCAGTTCAACACCTTCCTCGACCATTTATCTGTAAGTATGGTTATGTATGGACACTAGTAATATCATCTTGCTCTGTCCCATACTTTCTAGGTTCCTGATAATGAGACTCCCATAATTTTCAACAGATGAGGTTCAAGTTGGATAGCCAAGATGATGCAACCAGACAAGCTTGCACCCATGTGTTTCAAGTCTGCTCTGCAATAGTATCGGTATAACTTGAGGAAAACTCACTTTGAAGGCAAGGCTAATAGTGAACTTTCCCAAACATCTCCAGTGGAAAATATATCGGATGAAGACTGGAGGGGCCTTGTTAAACACTTGTCTTATCCGAAGTATCAGGTACATTATATATATGTGATCAGATCACATGTTGAAGTCCTATTTACGCATTTGCCACACAAATCGATCTTCTTGTAGGTGAACTGTTCAAAGAACAAGGCCAACCGTACGAAAGTGAAATTCCAACAGACGACAGAATCTCGTAGCTATATTGCACACTACGAGGCTCTTGTAATTAGCTGTTGTTTCACTCTTTTCGCTGTGCCATATTATCAGATCTATATTGACTTGTTCGAAATGCAGAGGAAAGCCCGCAAGGACCAAAAAGTACCTGAACCAAATGTTGTGGAAATATTCAAGGACTGTCACACCAGCAAGAAGAAGGGCATGACTACACCAGTCAAAGCTGCTGCTGTAAGTCCTTAATCCTCATGCCTTTTAACTACTACATACTCTGACTTGTGCCTTGAACTGCATGGTTTGCAGCCAATGTCTATTACTCTTTTCAATTTTATACACAATTGTCTTAGCATATCATTGCACCTTACAAGGTTTAAAAGAGAGGAGTGTGTTCCTTTGATCTTGACCCGTAATCTAGTTCCGTGCTGGACTTGCCCACACAACGTTACAATTGCCTATTTGTCTGTTCTCAATTGTTTTGTGATATGAATGATGTCATACTATGCTTACCATATTATAAACTTCGTCTCTTTATCCTTAGCCCTCAATACAATGTGAAGAAATAGACAATACATTAGCGATGGTACATGGTCATATGTTTGGAACCTGGTTTTATTATGTACTTTGCAATAAAATACAACTATTTACATGGGTTCACAAGAATAAGTTATGTATATAGACCAAAGCTATTTTGTTTGGTTTTGCTGACTCCTTAATATATTCTGTTCTGGTACTACTAATGTAAAAACTCAACTTTTCAGTGAGCTATGGAAAAAATGGTGGAACCGCAATGTCAGCTCTTGCTGTAGTGGGTCAGTACCTGTCCACTAATAGTGCCAAAAGCACGTTCCTGCATAATACTGGGTTGGCTGTTAAGGCAATATCGTCCAAACTGCCTCATGATCAAGATATGCAAGCTCAAAGCAATGTTGTATCTGCGCTCCAGACACAAGTCCATTCCCTAATAGAGACCCTTTGTGAAACAAGGAGAGACATTGTTCGATATCGTCAAGATATGCATGGTTTTCAAACAAGACTATCACACATTTGCTATGTTGTTCAGGAGCCTAGGGGAAATGAGGGCGAGGGTTATGGTGCTCCATTGGACAATACAGCATTAAAACGTAACAGTCGGGTCAAATGAACTGAGATTCTGAACTTATGGTGGTGCATTTATCTGCTAGACTGTTAAGTTTTATGCCAACCTTCCTTTTGTTATATAGTTGTAATTTGTTTTGGTGCGATACAAGATTTATTCTTAACGTGCAGCCACCAGCTGAAGAAAACAACAAGTCATTTTTGTATAGTGTAGGGTGTTCCCTATATTTGCACTAGTGGCGATCGTTGATGCCGAGTGGATGAAATCTGTTCAATCGCCTTAATAGCCTAGCGTTAGTTTCGGCCTTATTTATTTCCTAGTCTTCTTTTTCCCTGGTTTGCTAGTGGCCGCAACAACCATGGGCCATATACGGGCCGTAGGATCCATGGTTCTCCTACGGGCCATAAGATCTGTGGGTCTCCTATGGGTCGTCGATAAATGGGCCTCCAATAGGGCCGTAGAATCGGTGGGCCTCGGGCCGTCGGATAAATGGGTCTACATGGGCCGTAAACAGGCGTAATTGGTATCGGCCCAACATGGTAACGGGTGATACGTCTCCAACGTATCTATAATTTTTTATTGTTCCATGCTATTATATTACCCGTTTTGGATGTTTATGGGCTTTATTTTACATATTTATATCATTTTTGGGACTAACCTACTAACCGGAGGCCCAGCACGTATTGCTGTTTTTTTTGCCTATTTCAGTATTTCAAAGAAAAGGAATATCAAACGGAGTCCAAACGGAATGAAACCTTCGGGAGCGTGATTTTTGGAACAAACGTGATCCAGAGGACTTGGAGTGCAAGCCAAGAAGCAGCAGAGGCGGCCACGAGGGTGGAGGGCGCGCCCCCTGTCTCGTGGGCCCCACGGGCTTCCACCGACATACTTCTTCCTCCTATATATACCCACGTACCCCGAAAACATACAGGGAGCCAACGAAACACAATTTCCACCGATGTAACCTTGTGTATCCGCGAGATCCCATCTTGGAGCCTTCGCCGGCGGTCCGCCGGCGGAGGAATCGACCATGGAGGGCCTCTACATCAACACCATAGCCCCTCTGATGAGTTGTGAGTAGTTTACCACAGACCTTCGGGTCCATAGTTATTAGCTAGATGGCTTCTTCTCTCTTTTTGGATCTCAATACCATGTTCTCCCCCTCTCTTGTGGAGATCTATTTGATGTAACTCTTTTTGCGGTGTGTTTGTGATCAAGTTTATGTATGAGAAATATTTGAATCTCCTCTGAATTCTTTTATGTATGATTGAGTTATCTTTGCAAGTCTCTTCGAATTATCAGTTTGGTTTGGCCTACTAGATTGATCTTTCTTGCAATGGGAGAAGTGCTTAGCTTTGGGTTCAATCTTGCGGTGTCCTTTCCAGTGACAGCAGGGGCAGCAAGGCACATATTTTCTTGTTGCCATCGAGGATAAAAAGATGGCGTTTATATCATATTGCATGAGTTTATCCCTCTACATCATGTCATCTTTCTTAATGCGTTACTCTGTTCTTATGAACTTAATACTCTACATGCATGCTGGATAGCGGTCGATGTGTGGCGTAATAGTAGTAGATGCAGGCAGTAGTCGGTCTACTTGTCGCGGACGTGATGCCTATATACATGATCATGCCTAGATAATCTCATAATTATTCGCTTTTCTATCAATTGCTTGACAATAATTTGTTCACCCACCATAATACTTATGCTATCTTGAGAGAAGCCACTAGTGAAACCTATGGCCCCCGAGTCTATCTTTTATCATATAAGCTTTCAATCTACTTTTATTTGCATCTTTATTTTTCCAATCTATATTATAAAATACCAAAAATATATTTATCTAATCATACTATCTCTATCAGATCTCACTTTCGCAAGTGGCCGTGAAGGGATTGACAAGCCCTTTATTGCGTTGGTTCCGAGTTCTTTGTTTGTTTGTGTAGGTGCGTGGGACTTTTGAGGAGCCTCCTACTGGATTGATACCTTGGTTCTCAAAAACTGAGAGAAATACTTATGCTACTATTGCTGCATCACCCTTTCCTCTTCAAGGAAAACCAAGGCAAGCTCAAGACGTAGCAAGAAGGATTTCTGGCGCCGTTGCCGGTGAGGTCTTCGCTCAAGTCAAGACATACCAAGTACCCATCACAAACTCATCTCCCTCGCATTTACATTATTTGCCATTTGCCTCTCGTTTTCCTCTCCCCCACTTCACCCTTGCCGTTTTATTTGCCCTCTCTTTCCTAATCTTCTCCTCTCTTTTTCGCTTGTCTTTCTCTGTTTGCTTGTGTGTTGGATTACTACCATGGCACAAGATAATACCAAATTGTGTGATATCTCCAATACCAATAATAATGATTTCCTTAGTACTCCGATTGCTCCTCTTAATGATGTTGAGTCTTGTGAAATCAATACTGCTTTGCTGAATCTTGTTATGAAAGATCAATTCGCCGGCCTTCCTAGTGAAGATGCCGCTACCCATCTAAACAACTTTGTTGATTTGTGTGATATGCAAAAGAAGAAAGATACGGATAATGATATTGTTAAATTGAAGTTATTTCCGTTTTCACTTAGATATCGTGCTAAAGTTTGGTTTTCGTCTTTGCCTAAGAATAGTATTGATTCTTAGAACAAGTGCAAAGATGTTTTTATCTCTAAATATTTTCCTCCCGCTAAGATTATCACTCTTAGGAACAATATTATGAATTTTAAACAAATTGATCATGAGCATGTTGCCCAATCTTGGGAAAGAATGAAATTCATGATTTGCAATTGCCCTACTCATGGTTTGAATTTATGGATGATCATACAAAAAATTTATGCCGGATTAAACTTGCTTCTAGAAATCTTTTAGATTCGTCCGCGGGAGGCACGCTTATGGAAATAACCTGAGGAGAAGCTACAAAACTCCTTGATAATATCATCGCTAATTATTCTCAATGGCACACCGAACGATCTACTAGTAAAAAAGTGCATGCTATAGAAGAAATTAATGTTTTAAGTGGAAAGATGGATGAACTTATGAGATTGTTTGCTACTAAGAGTGCTTCTATTGATCCCAATGATATACCTTTATCTACCTTGATTGAGAATAATAATGAATGTATGGACGTAAATTTGGTTGGTAGGAATAATTTTGGAAACAATGCTTATAGAGGAAACTTTAATCCTAGACTGTTCCCTAGTAATTCCTCTAATAATTATGGAAATTCCTACAATAATTCTTCTGGTAATTTTAATAAATTTCCCTCCGATTCTGAGAATAGTGTGAAAGAATTTATGATCTCTCAAAAGAATTTTAATGCTTTGCTTGAAGAAAAATTGCTCAAAGTTGATGATTTGGCTAGGAACATTGATAGACTTTCGCTTGATGTTGACTCTCTTAAACTTAGATCTACTCCCCCTAAGCATGATATCAATGAGTCTCTCAAATCAATGAGAGTGTCCATTGACGAGTGCAAAGAAAGAACCGCTAGATTGCGTGCTAAGAAAGATTGCTTTGCAAAAGCATGTTCTTCTAGTTTCCATGAAAATAATGATGAAGATCTTAAAGTTATTGATGTGCCCCTATTATATCTTTGTTTTGCAATATGAATCTTAATAATAATGGGACTAGATAAGAGTCAACTTTAGTTAGAAGGCGTCCCAATAATTCGGAGTTTTTAGATTTTGATGCTAAATTTGGTAAAAGTGGGATTGGAAAGGTCATGACTTTAAATAGCATTGAACCCACTATCTCGGATTTCAAGGAATTTGATTATGATAATTGTTCTTTAGAAAGTTGTATTTCCTTGTTGTAATCCGTTGTGAATTCTCCTCATGCTTATAGTCAAAATAAAGCTTTTACCAAACATATCGTTGAAGCCTTGATGCAATCTTTTGCTGAAAAACTTTAATTTGGAAGTTTCTATACCTAGAAAACTTAATGATGAGTGGGAACCTACTATAAAAATTAAAATTAAAGATCATGAGTGTTTTTCTTTGTGTGATTTGGGTGCTAGTGTTTCCACGATTACAAAAACTTTATGTGATATTCTAGGTTTCCATGATCTTGATGATTGCTCTTTAAATTAGCACCTTGCGGATTCCACCATTAAGAAGCCAATGGGAAGGATCAATGATGTTCTCATTGTTGCACATAGAAATTTGGTGCCTGTAGATTTTATCATTCTTGATATAGTTTGCAATCTTTCTTGCCCTATTATACTTGGTAGACCTTTCCTTAGAATGATTGGCGCGATTATTGATATGAAGGAAGGCAATATTAAATTCCAATTCCAATTAAGGAAGGACATGGAGCACTTTCCAAGAAAGAAAATTAAATTACCTTATGAATCTATCATTCAAGCTACTTATGAATCGAGTGCCAAAGATGGCACTACTTAGATCTATCTTCGCTTTTATGCCTAGCTAGGGGCGTTAAACGATAGCGCTAGTTGGGAGGCAACCCAATTTTCTTTGTGTTCTTTGTTTTTGTTCCTGTTTAGTAATAAATTTTGCATCTAACTTCTGTTTAATGTGTTTTCAAGATTTAATTAGTGTATGTGCCAAGTAGAAACTATAGGATAACCTATGATGATAGTTAATTTGATTCTGCTGAAAAACAGAAACTTTGCGCTCATGAGAAAAACTTCAATAAATCACAGAAACGTGCTTTTGCATTGATTATTTTTGCTGTAGATCAATAGACAAATTTTCCAGGACTTCCTATTTTGGTAGGAGTTTTAGAGTTCCAGAAGTTTCCGTTAGTTATAGATTGCTACAGACTGTTCTGTTTTTGACAGATTCTGCCTTTCGTGTGTTGTTTGCTTATTTTGATGCATCTATGGCTAGTATTAAATGGTATGAACCATAGAGAACTTGAAATACAGTAGGTTTAACACCAATATAAATAAAGAATGAGTTCATTGCAGTACCTTATGTGGTGTTTTTGCTTTCTTTCACTAACGGAGCTTATGAGATTTCCTGTTGAGTTTTGTGTTGTGAAGTTTTCAAGTTTTGGGTAAAGATTTGATGGACTATGGAATAAGGAGTGGCAAAAGCCTAAGATTGGGGATGCCCATGGCACCCCAAGATATTCAAGAGTAGCCAAAAGCCTAAGCCTGGGGATGCCCCGGAAAGGCATCCCCTCTTTCGTCTTCGTTCATTGGTAACTTTACTTGGAGCTATATTTTTATTCGCCACATGATATGTGTTTTGCTTGGAGCGTCGTGTATGATATTAGTATTTGCTTTTTAGTTTACCACAATCATCCTTGCTGTACACACCTTTTGGGAGAATCCCACTTGATTGAAATTTATTAGAATACTCTATGTGCTTCACTTATATCTTTTGAGCTAGATAGTTTTTGCTCTAGTGCTTCACTTATATCTTTTAGAGCACGGCGGTGGCTTAATTTTATAGAAATTGCTAGTCTCTCATGCTTCACTTATATGATTTTGAGAGTCTCTTGGAGCAGCATGGTATTTGCTATGGTTATAAAATTGGTCCTAGAATGGCAGGCATCCAAGTTGGGTATAATAAAAACTATCATAGGAAGTGAATTGGATGCTATGCTCAATTTGATACTTGATAATTGTTTTGAGATGTGGAGGTAGTGATATTAAAGTCATGCTAGTTGGGTGATTATGAATTTAAAGAATACTTGTGTTGAAGTTAGCAGGTCCCGTAGCATGGATGTATGGTTAAAGTTGTGTAACAAATTTGAAACATGAAGTGTCCTTGGATTGTGCATCCTTATGAGTGGCGGTCGGGGACGAGCGATGGTATTTTCCTATCAATCTATCCCTCTAGGAGCATGCGCGTAGTGCTTAGTTTTTTATGACTTCTAAATTTTTGCAATAAGTATATGAGTTCTTTTGACTAATGTTGAGTCCATGGATTATACGCACTTTTACCTTTCCATCATTGCTAGCCTCTTCAATACCGTGCATTGCGCTTTCTCACCTTGAGAGTTGGTGCAAACTTTGCCGATACATCCAAACCCCGTGATTTGATACGCTCTATCACACATAAACCTCCTTATATCTTCCTCAAAACAGCCACCATACCTACCTATTATGGCATTTCCATAGCCATTCCGAGATATATTGCCATGCAACTTTCCACAGTTCTGTTTATCATCATGACACGCATTACTTTTGTCATATTGCCATTCCATGATCATGTAGTTCACATCATATTTGTGGCAAGGCCACTTTGCATAATTTTTCATACATGTCACTCTTGATTCATTGCCCATCCCGGTACACCGCCGGAGGCATTCATATAGAGTCATATCTTGTTCTAGTTTCGAGTTGTAATTCATGAGTTGTAAATTAATAGTAGTGTGATGACCATTATTAGAGCATTGTCCCTAGAAAAAAAGGAAAGGCCAAAAGAAAAAAAAAGGAAGGCCAAATAAAAAAAGAAAAAACGGAAAGGCCAAAAAGAAAAAAAGG
This sequence comes from Triticum aestivum, assembly GCF_018294505.1. NCBI lineage: Eukaryota > Viridiplantae > Streptophyta > Magnoliopsida > Poales > Poaceae > Triticum > Triticum aestivum. The sequence goes on from NC_057807.1 coordinate 13,650,216, forward strand.
GGGAAAGGCCAAAAGCAAAAAAGGGAAAAAAGGAAAAAAGGGGGGGCAATGTTACTATCTCTTTTTCCACACTTGTGCTTCAAAGTAGCACCATGTTCTTCATATAGAGAGTCTCATATGTTGTCACTTTCATATACTAGTGGGAATTTTTCATTATAGAACTTGGCTTGTATATTCCTATGATGGGCTTCGTCAAAATGCCCTAGGTCTTCATGAGCAAGCAAGTTGGATGCACACCCACTAGTTTTTCTTTTGTTGAGCTTTCATACATTTATAGCCCAAGTGCATTCATTGCATGGCAATCCCTACTCCTCATGTTGACATCAATTGATGGGCATCTCGATAGCCGGTTAATTATCCTCGTCAATGTGAGACTTTCTTTTTTTTGTCTTCTCCACACAATCCCCATTATCATATTCTATTCCACCCATAGTGCTATGTCCATGGCTCACGCTCATGTATTGCGTGAAAGTTGAAAAAGTTTGAGATTATTTAAGTATGAAACAATTGTTTGGCTTGTCATCGGGGGTGTAGAATTTGGGTTTTTGTGTGACGAAAATGAAGCATAACCTAACTGTATGATTTAGTAGGGATGAACTTTCTTTAGCCATGTTATTTTGAGAAGACATGAATGCTTTTATTAGTATGCTTGAAGTATTACTATTTCTTATGTCAATATGAACTTTTATTTTGAATCATTTGGATCTGAACATTCATGCCACAATAAAGAAAATTACATTGAGAATTATGCTAGGTAGCATTCCACATCAAAAATTCTGTTTTTATCATTTACCTACTCGAGGACGAGCATGAATTAAGCTTGGGGATGCTTGATACGTCTCCAACGTATCTATAATTTTTGATTGTTCCATGCTATTATATTACCCATTTTGGATGTTTATGGGCTTTATTTTACACATTTATATCATTTTTGGGACTAACCTACTAACCGGAGGCCCAACCCGTATTGCAGTTTTTTGCCTATTTCAGTATTTTGAAGAAAAGGAATATCAAACGGAGTCCAAACGGAATGAAACCTTCGGGAGCGTGCTTTTTGGAACAAACATGATCCAAAGGACTTGGAGTGCAAGCCAAGAAGCAGCCGAGGCGGCCACGAGGGTGGAGGGCGCACCCACCCCTGTAGGGCGAACCCCCTTGTCTCGTGGGCCCCTCGGGCTTCCACCAACGTACTTCTTCCTCCTATATATACCCACGTACCCCGAAAACATCTAGGGAGCCAACGAAACACAATTTCCACCGACGTAACCTTCTGCATCCGCGAGATCCCATCTTGGAGCCTTCGTCGGCGCTCCGCCGGAGGGGAATCGACCATGGAGGGCTTCTACATCAAAACTATAGACCCTTCGATGAGTTGTGAGTAGTTTACCACAGACCTTCCGATCCATAGTTATTAGCTAGATGGCTTCTTCTCTCTTTTTGGATCTCAATACCATGTTCTCCCCCTCTCTTGTGGAGATCTATTTGATGTAACTCTTTTTGCGTTGTGTTTGTCGAGATCCGATAAATTGTTGGTTTATGATCAAGTTTATCTATGAGAAATATTTGAATCTCCTCTGAATTCTTTTATGTATGATTGAGTTACCTTTGCAAGTCTCTTCGAATTATCAGTTTGGTTTTGCCTACTAGATTGATCTTTCTTGCAATGGGAGAAGTTCTTAGCTTTGGGTTCAATCTTGCGGTGTCCTTTCCCAGTGACAGCAGGGGCAGCAAGGCACGTATTGTATTGTTGCCATCGTGGATAAAAAGATGGGGTTTATATCATATTGCATGAGCCTATCCCTCTACATCACGTCATCTTTCTTAATGCGTTACTCTGTTCTTATGAACTTAATACTCTAGATGCATGCTGGATAGCGGTCGATGTGTGGAGTAATAGTAGTAGATTTAGGCAGGAGTCGGTCTACTTGTCATGGACGTGATGCCTATCTACATGATCATGCCTAGATAATCTCATAATTATTCGCTTTTCTATCAACTGCTCGACAGTAATTTGTTCACCCATCGTAATACTTACGCTATCTTGAGAGAAGCCACTAGTGAAACCTATGGCACCTGGGTCTATCTTTTATCATATAAGCTTTCAATCTACTTTTATTTGCATCTTTACTTTTCCAATCTATATTATAAAATACCAAAAATATATTTATCTTATCATACTATCTCTATCAGATCTCACTTTCGCAAGTGGCCGTGAAGGAATTTTACATGTGGAAATTTCCCATTGGTCGGGGCTGTTAACGGGTTATCGGATCCAAAACCCAACCCGATAGCTTAACGACGTTCCGTTACGATGGATGCCACGTGTCGATCACCCTTGACAAAAGCACTTCTGTGACGCGCGATTTATCATCACGGAAGTGGATACTTTCGTGATGATAATTTTGGTAATATCGTGGAACACTTCTACCACATCACAGGTATGACTATCTTGATTCTGTCATAAAATCGTCATGGATGTACATGCATGACAAAAAACATGATCTACTGTGACAAACACATATCATCACGGAAGTGTATTTTTTTGTAGTGATATGATGATCATCATCGATATCATCTAGAACTACATATGATGATCGTGGTCGATATCACCTAGTACTGCTTGAGGATGCATGTTGACTATATATGAAATTTTTATCTAGTACTCCCTTCATTCCAAATTACTCGTCGTGGTTTGAACCACGACGAGTAATTTGGAATGGAGAGAGTACTACCTAGTACCTATAATGCTTTATGAAATTGATATCTAGTAGTACCTAGTATCTGGACCGAAACGGGGTAGGAAGCGGGGGGGATGATGAAAGATATAGCAGTAGCGAGGGGCTAGGAAACCGCTACAGCTAACTAATAGTAGCGCGTTCCAGAAAGCGCTGCTGATATAGTCAACAGTAATAGCGCGGGTACCGACCGCGCTACTACTAACAGTTAGCTGTAGTGCCGTAGTAGTAGCGCGGCTGCCCGCGCTACTGCTAGCCTCAAAACACGTGCTACTACTAGGGTTTTCCCTAGTAGTGCAAGCCAGTGGTGAACTGACACTAAAAAAATACACTTCCGTGTTGATACGTGTTTGTCACAATAGGTCACGTTTTCTGTCATGCATGTACATCCATGACGATTTTATGACAAAATCAAGATATTCATACCTGTGTTGTCCTAGAAGTTTTCCATGACAATACCAAAATTATCATCATGGAAGTGTCCACTTCCATGATAAATCATGTGTCATGGAAAGGGTAAGCGACACGTGACATCCACCGTAATGGGTCACTGTTAAGCCATGGGTTCCGGTTTGGATCCGATAACCCGTTAACCGCCCGGACCAACCGCCCGGACCAATGGGGATTTTCCACATGTAAAATTCTGACTCGCCTTAGTATCAACGTGTCAGCTCCGTGTTGGGACATGTGTCATCCAGTGAGTCGACGGCATGCGCCTATGGTACCTCGACATGGCTCGTCCCAATAGTGGCCCGTTTAAGTTAAAAGGCCGAGCCTATCAAAATAAGCGGGCTGACCCATTAGCGGCCTACTTGAGCGAGGCCCATTCACAAGCACGGCCCATACGAGTTACACAGAATCGGCCCATCAAAGGCCCATTCTAGATTTGACAATTTCTAGCCCATCATCAGTTCCAGCCTGTTAATGGCCCGCTAAGTCTTTGGGCGCAATTATGGCTGGACCTTCTTTCAGCCTGTTAGCAGCCCATTATAGATATGGAACAATATGCCGCCAGTATGTCTTTCGGCCTTTTCTCGGCCAATTCTATAGTTGGGCTAACTTTTAGCCCATTGTGACTTTCAGCCTTTCTTCGGCCCATTCTGTAAATGGGCCAATCCCAAGCCCATTTTGTGCCTCTCCGATGATGCATGAGTAGTTCTTTGTCTATACCACTATATAGTGTACGAGTTTTGAATGGATCTAGAATATCAATCCTGATCATTGGTGCTCTCAATCTAACGGTTGGGAGCAGCGGGATTCGCATGAACAGTGGCTGCTCCAAACTTATGTCTGTTATTTCTAGAATTCGCTGTGTGACCCATCATCTGACTATGTTCTGGATCTTTCCACTATGGGCTGAACTACACACTTGCTCCTCTAAATTATTTAACTCGTACTACCTGCCTACATGCATGCATCGACCGCTTCACGAGAGACTAGCATGCGAGCCTAGCATTGCAATGTTGTATGCATGGTGAACTTTTCCATTTTCTTATCATTTGAAACAAGTAGTAAGGTACCTAGGATAATTAGAATGAGAATGTGCAAATAACCTATGAGGAAAGAGTATGTTTTGACTCCTTTTATTTTCTTAGCTGACATGAGCTTGAGAAGGTGAAAAATTATTATTAATTGTACTTCTTCTTTCACATCATTTTTCTAAAAAAAAGTTTTTAGTATGAGTCCAATAAGTTGAAGGACTTCCTAAACAATTTATATATATAAAAGGGCAAAGATTATATCTAATGTTTCATATTAAGAAAATCATTGTCCTATGTTTTTTGGGGAATAGTTGTTATCCGGCCTTGCGAAGCCCAAAAATGATTCCACAAATGCCTATCGGATATCTCCATTTGAAGCTTCTATAAAAAATTTAATCATAATATATGTGTGCTTTAATTTTTTACACTACTTTAGTACCATGCTTATACGTAATCAGCTACGTGCAAAGCACGTACAAATTACTAGTATACGTATGAGTCCGTAGTTAGTAGCTAGATGGCTTCCTCTCTCTCTCTTGATTATCAATACAATGGTCTCTTGGAGATCCATATGATGTAAGCCTTTTTGCGTGTGTTTGTTGGGATCCAATGAACTTTGAGTTTATGATCAGATCTATGTTTTTATCCGTGAAAGTTATTTGAGTCTTCTTTGATCTCTTATATGCATGATTGCTTATAGCTTCATATTTCTTCTCCGATATTTGGGTTTTGTTTGGCCAACTTGATCAATTTATCTTGCACTGGGAAGAGGTGCTTTGTGATGGGTTTAATCTTACGGTGCTTGATCCCAGTGACAGAAAGGGAAACGGCACGTATGTATCATTGCTATTAAGGATAACAAGATGGGGTCTATTTCTACATAAATAGATCTTGTCTACCATGTCATCATTCTTATTCCATTACTCCGTTTCTCCATGAAATTAATACACTAGATGCATGCTGGATAGCGGTCGATGTGTGGAGTAATAGTAGTAGATGCAGGCAGGAGTCGGTCTACTAATATTGGACATGATGCCTATATAATGATCATTGTCTGGATATCGTCATGATTATTTGAAGTTCTATCAATTGCCCAACAATAATTGTTTTCCCACCATTTGCTATTTTCCTCGAGAGAAGCAACTAGTGAAACCTACGACTCTCGGGTCTCTTTTCATCATATTTGCCTTTGCGATCTATTTTCCTTTGCATTTATTTTCAGATCTATTAAACCAAAAATACAAAAATAACTTGATGTAATTTATTTGTTCCGTGATATATTTATCCTATCTACCACTTTTACCTCACGTTATTTGCCTATCTTGAGGCATCGCACCCGAAAGGGATTGACAACCCCTTTAACACGTCGGGTTGTGAATATTTGTTGTTTGGGTGCAGGGGTTGTTTACGTGGTGTGTGGAGGTTCTCCTACTGGTTCGATAACCTTGATCTCATCACTGAGGGAAATACCTGCCATTGCTATACTGCATCATCCCTTCCTCTTTGGGAAAATACTGACATAGTTCTAGCAGACATCAGTGACACGTTTCCCTAACGGAACCATGAGGCTTCTTGTGAGAAGCTCTGGTTTGTGAGAAGCTTATATCATAACCTGCCCCAAATAGGACAATATTTTTTACGCTGCATGTAAATGCCATTCCATGATAGCATGCCAAGGTTCATGAATTTCAGACGGGTTTTGGATTTACTAGAATTACAAAAGCAAGTACATCAATGTTTACCGGAGAGCCACGGTGTCGTGGTGTTCAAAATTCATCCCAATTTCTTGCATGGGACATAAGCATAAACTCATGGATACATATATGATTTTACAACCCATATTGGTGCACCGGAGCATGTGCACGTAGTTTAATTTTGAATTGTGGACTTGAAATGGCTAGAAAACCAAGTTAATGTATAAAAATGTCCAAACAAACCCTGAATAATTCCAATTTTTTTACGACACACCTATAGTTGCATGTTCACTGCAGATAAAAGTTCTAGCAATTCAAACACCCTCCATTGTTGTTGTGACCCCATTATGTAATTCAAATCAAGATAAAAAATCAAGTAGATCGCACACAGTTTATTATCACCAACCGTGTGAGATGCAGTACACAATATCCTGGAGCACCGTCGGAGTATAGTACACCTACGGCTTATGCGAGAAGGTGCGTTGGCTATAGTCCACAGCCGGTGTGTCAAGTAAACTAGCTCACTTCCCAAATATCATTTCACTGTTCAATCCTCGCCGGTGAAAGATGTGATGTGCACCCGCGTCATGAGGGCAACTTCGGTGGCCCACTCCGGCGAGAGCGCGGCAGCAGCCGCCATGCATGTACTAACAAGGTGCAAGAGCATGGTCTCAATCTGCTACTGAGCAGCCAAGGCAGCCCAAACGACCGTTGTTGCTTCTCAGGTGGCGGCAGCAACATCTGCCTCGGGGATAGCAACTGGCGAGAGAGGCACAGCAGCTGTACGTTCTGTAGTGGCGGCCTTAGCCCTGATGGAGGCTGCCCACGACCATGTCAAGGCTGTCCACGCCCAGCTCGTGGCAGTCACTGCATAAATTTAACGAAGCTTCTCTGACAACAGTCGGCAACCCACGGCCGAAGAGTTGCCAATCGCTGAGAGCGTTTGAGTAGCCGTCCATTTCTCCGCTACATACCTTGCCACGATAGAGCCCGTCCAAGCCCACCTCATGGCGGCCTTTTCCAAAGAGATGGAGGACACGGATGGCGAGATGCTTTTCGAGTATGGTGCGATGGATGCCATGGAGCCCCTTCCCAAGGAGATCGTCGGGCGCGAGCTGGACATGGCAGAGGCGGTGGAGATCGACAAGCACCAGCTGTAGTAGTACTCTTTATTTTATTTAATTAAGAGCAACGGTCTTTAATTTTTTAGAGTCATGTTTAGGTCAGCTAGCTCTGTTTAATTGCTGAACTTGCTCGATTAAGAAGTGTGGGTGTGCTGTAGTCTCCTTTGTGTACCCAAATTATGCAATGACGTGGATGACCATTGTAACCAGGGAAATTCGAACCAAAATTGCACGTTCAAACTCATCACACACGGGTTAAGCTATATGAATCATTTGTGATGTTCACATATCGTACACGGTGTTGAATAAGGGACCGTGTCTGATGGCACTTTACGCGCCAGTTTTTTCACTGCACCAATTCAAACTTTCGGCTTCTAAGGAAATATCTACCTCCCCGCCCCCTCCCCCTTACCAAAAGCCACATTTCCCCTATTTCCGCCTTACTTTCCAAGTTGAAACCTTTACTCCTTTCTTGCAGCGCCGCCTCCTAGTCGGCGACCCTCCTTCACGTTGCTCGGCCTCGTCTATCCAGGCAGGTAATCCACACCTGACCCCCATCCTCCTCCTCATTCCACATTCCACATGCCCTGATCGCCGACGCGACACCTTCCACACAAATCACCGACCCCTCCACCAAATAAGCACCGCCCTAAGCCATGGTGCACGCATTATAGCCAGGAGCTCAAGGAGCATTTGGCAGCGAGAAGCAAATCGCGACCGTACGCGCCGATGAGGTCGCGGTGGCTGCCATTCATGCTGGCCCCCAGATCTTGGAGGAGCAGCTCACCGTCGAGGCCACCATCGACTCCTCGCGCACCGACGTCGTGACGCGGTTGGCTGCTTTAAACGATAGTTTGTGGCATTTTCTCAAGGCCACCCTTAGTGCCTTTGACAAAGACTACGAGGTGTTTTCTCAGCATGCATGTGCTTACCTCAACTCGAGAGCCAGCAGGTTGGTGCCCGGAGTGGCTCGGGCAACTCACCACTACGATGAGGGGACCGACGATGTGGAGCCTCGCCCTCTTCCATGTCCAAGGAGCCAATCATCATCGATATCTCTGACGATGAGGAGTATCTTGTCTTATTAGCTCACTATAAGGACCCATGTTCAGTTTGCTAGCTATGCCAGTTAAGCATGCTCGTTTACCCGTTGCATGTGCTACTCCTGCCTTTCCTAAACAAATGCTAGTGAATTGTGCTATCTACTTTTACCATGCAACCTATTGGTGTATATGTACTATACGTCGTGCAATGTGGTGCTCACTTATTAACTATTTGGATAATTAGTTGTCGTCTTCAGTTAACTGTTTGGTTCAATTCTGCAAATGTGATGTTCAATTCTGCAAATGTGATGTTCAATTCTTTAGGCTGCAATTTTTTTGTCTCCATGTGAGAAATAAATCGAATTTATCTTTACAAAATACATGAGAAACAAATACAATTTCTATATTTCCAAGTTGTCAAGCATGCTTGGTTTGGTCAACTATCTGATTTTCTAGTATGTTATACATTGTACAATGTGGTACATAGTTAACGTTTGGTTCATTTGTTGTGGTGTTTAGTCAACTGTTTGGTTCAATTCTGCAATATGATGTTCAATTGTTGTGGGTGCATTCTGTTATTGTATACCATGTGAAGAATAAATCGAATTTGGTTGTACTAAATACATGAGAAACAAATACAATTGCTATATTTCCAGGTTGTTAAGCATGCTTGGTTTGGTTAACTATATGATCTTCTATTAGGAGTATGTTATATTGTGCAGTGTGGTGCTTAGTTAAGGTTTGGTTCATTTGGTGTGGTGTTTAGTTAATTGTTTGGTTCAATTCTGCAATGCGATGCCCAATTGTCCTGGGTAGAATTTTGTATTGTTGTGCATGTGAGGAATAAATCGAATTTTGTTGCACTTAATACATGAGAAACATATACAACTGCTATATTTCCTTGTTCTTAATCATGTTTGGTTCAGATAAATGGGTTTTCCATGTGGTTTGAATTAATCTGATGAATCTGCAATATGCTTATTTTTCATCAACATATTTTACTGATAGCATGCGAACCCTCACTTAACCTGATGACTAACTACATTATATGTGTTGCAGGGAAACAATGGGAAGCACTGAGGTTTACAATCGAGGTTTGCACATGCATGGTCCTTTGTCTAATAGCACACTATTGTGCAATTGTAGGAACCATTTTAATATTTAGGTTTTTAACAAGTTGGTCTTGCACATGTAGGTCCTGCTATCAGAGGTTTTGACCCACTATTCGACCATTTTTGCATATGGGGAAATGAGTTGCCCACGAATATTAGTCAAGTCAAGAAATTCAGAAAGATTGTTAGGATAAAAAATTAGCAACAAAAAACAAAAAGATCTTTGTCCGCACAATGAAGAAGACATCAGTTCACTACAAGATGGTACTAACTATTATACTTTGCCTTTTTTTATTCCTTTGCCCCATTTTCAATATAGAGAAGATATTTAAGCACTTTTCAGGCCTTTCCAAAGAAGTTCACTGATGATTACCTCTCAAACCACCTGCATGGTCAGGAGGCGAGGAAGGTTTTCATACAACACCCACAGTTTAATATTGAAGTGTTCCTGAAGAGGACGAAGGATGGATGGTCAATCATGCACATGCATTGGCCTAAAGTTGCAAAGATCTTGAACATCAACGAGGCTCAATATTCTCCTTCCGCTTCAGCAGTTTTTTAGATGAGATTCATCTGTCTATGTACCGTCTATGATGCTAATTTTGAAAGGATATAGATGTTGCATGTGAAACTTGGTGCTGGTGCAGTTGTGTAATGGGGTAGCTGAGTGTTGAAGCTATATGATGTTGTACTCTGATGTATTTCAATTATCAAATCCCACTTCCTTAATATGGAAATGAAATATATTGTGTGCTTAATACGAAATGTCAATTAGATTAATAAATGGATTATTAATAATAGGGCAGTTAGCCTGCTAATGTGCAATTACCCTACTAATTGGGGCTTCCTATTGTAAATGGTTATTGAGAAAACACCGTGGGCGACGACCTCAGGAAACGCACGCAGTTTCTAGGAATAAATCGTGTTGGATCAATGAACAATCACACACAACATCCTCTTGAAAATTGTTTGCGTTAGGCCACCTTGCGCAAACGTTTACCACATAAAAAGTGTGTGTGATGGACAGCCTTTGCCACACAGTTTCTTCTACACACCATGTGTGATGCATTCCATAACGCAAACGATAAAATTTTTTATATCATGTGCAATGGCAATGCTATCACAAATGATTTATTGGGGAAATTGTGTGTGACGTATCTGCGAGCGGAAACGTTTGGAGTGACTGTGTGGGATGTATATACGAACGGAAATGTACTTCTTGGATTAACTGTGTGGGATGTACATACTAACGGAAACATATTCCTTGGATTGACTGTGTGGAATGTACATACAAACGGAAATGGTTAGCAGGGACTGACTGTGTGGGATGTACTTACAACCGGAAACGATTTGGCATGTATAGTTGCATTTTTTAGCACAACTGTACGTATAACCCTATTTGAACACTCGCCGGTCACACACGACCTCATTTTGCCGAGAGTGTGTGCCAGGAGGGCATATCCCCGACGGTTTTTGGTTCGTGTGGGAAGGACCCCCCCCCCATCGCAGTCACTCACTTGGCGACGGTTCGAAGCACCATCGGGGAAAGGGGTTAAAAACTGTTTGTGTAGCACCTCGTTGTACCAGTGCGTTGTCATCATCAACCTTCCTCCATCACCAATTTCATGATGCTCACCGTCGGGAGTGAGTAATTTCTTCGTAGGCTTGCTGGATGGTGATGTGTTGGATGAGATTTATCATGTAATTGAGTTAGTTTTGTTAGGGTTTAATGCCTAATATCCAGTATGTTCTGAGATTGATGTTGTTATGACTTTGCTATGCTTAATGCTTCTCACTAGGGTCCGAGTGCCATGATTTCAGATCTGAACTTATTATGTTTTCATGAATATATGTGAGTTCTTGATCCTATCTTGCAAGTCGTAGACACCTATTACGAGTTATGATCCGCATACCCCAAGGTGAAAATAATTGGGATTCTTTCCGATGATTACCGTAGTTTGAGGAGTTCATGTATTCACTAAGTGCTAATGCTTTGTTCTGGTTATCTATTAAAAGGAGGCATTAATATCCCTTAATTTCCTTATGGACCCTGCTACCATGGGAGGGTAGGATAAAAGATGTCATGCAAGTTCTTTTACATAAGCATGTATGACTATATATGGAATACATGCCTACATTACATTGATGAATTGGAGCTAGTTCTATGTCGCCCTAGGTTATAACTAATGCATGATGAATGCCATCTGACATAATTATCCATCATTGATCCAATGCCTACAAGCTTCTCACATTTTGATCTTTGCTAAGTTACTTTTGATGTGATGCTATTACAATCACAACAAAACTGTTACTGTTACTTTTGCACTATTACCGTTACTTCCATATTGCTACTAAAAACATCGCTGCAGATATTAAGTCTTTCAGGTGTAGTTGAATTGACAACTCAACTGCTAATACTCGTTAATATTCTTTGGCTTCGCTTGTGTCCAATCAATAAATTTGGGTTGAATACTCTACCCACGAAAACTGTTGTTATCCCCTATACTTGTGGGTCATCATAACCCTAATTCCTCTTCTATAAATACCCAAATATTCCCCATAGACATGAGGGCACACCAAAAGTACTTTTACGACATTGCAAGCTTCTGTTCTCGAGAGATCCCATCTAGGGACCTTTTTCGGTACTCTGCCGGAGGGGGATTCGATCACGGAGGGGTTCTACATCAACCTTCCCGCCCTTACGATGATGTCTGAGTAGTATACCACAGACCTATGGGTCCATAGCTAGTAGCTAGATGGCTTCTTCTCTCTCTTTGATCTTCAATACAATGTTCTCGATGTTCTTGGAGATCCATTCGATGTAATCTTCTTTTGCGATGTGTTTGTTGAGATCCGATGAATTGTGGGTTTATGATCATATTATCTATGAATATTATTTGAGTCTTCTCTGAGCTCTTTTATGCATGATTTATATACATTAGTATTTCTCTTTGATCTATTGATTTGGTTTGGCCAACCAGATTGATTTTCTTGCAATGGGAGAGGGTGCTTTGTAATAGGTTCAATCTTGGGGTGCTCAATCCCAGTGACAGAAAGGGACATGACACGTATTGTATTGTTGCCATTAAAGATAAAAAAGATGGGGTTATTCACATTGCTTGGATCTATCTCTCTACATCATGTCATCTTGCTTAAGGCGTTACTCCATTCTTGTTAACTTAATGCACTAGATGCATGCTTGATAGCGGTCGATGTGTGAAGTAATAGTAGTAGATGCAGGCAGGAGTCGGTCTACTTTTCATGGACGTGATGCCTATATACATGGTCATTGCCTTGTATATCTTCATAATTATTCACTTTTCTATCAATTGTTCAACGGTGATTTGGTTACCCATCGTATGCTTTCTTTCAAGAGAGAAGCCTCTAGTGAAAACTATGGCCCCTGGGTCTATCTTTTATCATATTATTTTCAGATCTATAAAACCAAAAACACAAAAATACCTTGCTGCAATTTATTTACCTTTATTTTACTTCGCACTTTTACTTATCTTTTATATCTATCTCTATCAGATCTCATCCTTGCAAAAAACGGTAAAGGGACTAACAACCCCTTTATCGCGTTGGGTGCAAGTATTTGTTTATTTGTGTAGGTTCTATCATTGGAGACTTGTGTGTTCCTCCTACTAGATTGATACCTTGGTTCTTAACTGAGGGGGATACTTATATCTACTTTGCTTCATCACCCTTTCCTCCTCAAGGGAAAAACCAATGCAAACTCAAGAAGTAGCAATCACTCCCATGGCCCACAGGCCACGGTGGGCCCTAGAACGCAGCACTATTAACCTATTTTTGCTTTCATTCATTCCCTCATCGATCACTAATTAATCTCTACTCAATCCCAGTTAGCAACTCCTTTATCTACCCTAACATATCAATCCTTTGCCATTTTCACCTTGTATCTGCTCCTTGTTCGATAAGGGGTTTCGTGTCGTGTTTTTTCTTTAGTGAAGACCAACTAAAATGGTGCGAGCGTGCAATAGAAAAAGATAGAGATTTTACCACGTAATCCAAATTTCTCCTTGTATAATGTTTGCATATTGGAAAGGTGGACGTCGGGTTATTTTCCTTGCATTACTCGACAATGTTGGCTCTACTTAGCACACTCCTTTCTCTCTAAGTGACGGACGGAATGACAACTATTGGATCTGGTTTCTCCATGAATTTTGTAAACATGAAGGTGTTGGCTAGGTGCATCTTGATCACGATACATAGTTCACTATCACAATTTAATTCTTTCTAAAGATTCCTGAAGGAAATACATCATCTATTTAAAGGAATGTCCAAGTGCTCATACATCTTACCAAACAAAAGAGTTCCAAGAACATAACAAGGGTTTTTCTCATGAGAATAATGGTGATAGATGCAGGCATAGGAGGCACCAGGAACTATCGATGTCGTTAGTTCACCAACACATGGACCTGGTAGGTATGAAAGACAAATTTAAAATATATGAGCAGATGCCTATATTCCATGTTTATAACAAAGTCAAGGACATCATGCAAGTTTATAGAAACAACTACATTGGTGAGGATGGTAAGGTAGTCTTATGGTGGAATTGTATTCCTTTGTGTTATGGGGATAACACTAACTACTCAAAAGAAACTTGTTGCTCATTGGCAACTTTTTCTTAAAGTGAATTTTGAACGATTTGAACTTGTTGCCTTGACCAAATTCTCCAACTACATTCTAGATCTAACAAGTTTACGCAAAATTGATATTTAGAATCCCTTCTCTCTAGGGATTTTAGCTTTAAAACTACAATTTTCGTTGAGCATGCAATTGACTATAATGGTGTCATCGGAAAATACTTCTAATTTGTTATAACTATTGATTTTAATTTTCCATGATTTTTTAGTTGTGAATGGGTTGTCTAGATGCATATTCATCTTGTCACATAGGGCTTAGAGGAGCAATCTAACTCATAGAAAAACCTAAGACTATCTACTGTGTGGTCTGAAAAGTGGTTCAAAACACCGTTTAAACTAAGTGTATATGCTAGAGATGTCAAAATTAAGCCCCCAATACTTAGCAACAAACCAACCTTTTGTTTTCCTCCAAGCACATAGAAATGGAAACAATGGTTGAAAGTAATGGAATTTCAACTCCCAAGGTTAGCTAGGTTATACTCAACACTTAATAACTGATTTCTAACACTGGGCATCCTGGCCCCACTCATTCAGTTTCATACACATGACTAAACTTGGCACTGAATCTAGAGCCCCCACCTTTCTTTGCTTCAGGGTGGTTCATAATTTGTTCAAACGGTTTGGCAAAGTTTCCATAGCCTCTGACCCAACAGAGGATAAACCTCATAACAAGAGATTATTTTCTCTATATAGACCTACTGGGGACAAATGACTTAACTTTAGTGCTACCATCCCAGGGCTTTATAAGGAGCAAAGGCTCCTCAACAAGTGGTGAATAGCTTATTTCTCATTTCACCTTTCTGTCATCGAATTGTCTAATCACATTCCATGCATCACTTGTCATCACTATGCACATTAGGGACATGAATCCGATAGACATAGGCATAGAAGGCACCAGGAATCACCATCATATCATCATAACTACACCATGCACTGCATCCGTCGGTTCGGCGTTGTGCCTCGACCTCCTACTCCATCGTCTCGACAATTCTCCCACATCTTCGTCTAGTGGGACACCATTGTATGCTTTTGCTCCACCAACCCTGCTACATCACACTTTTAAATCATCTCGATGACCCGACAATGCTATGTACACGGTCATGAAGCCTAACACTATTTCTTACTGGTTGTAGACCTTGAGCTTACTTCAGTTGGGTGGATGGAGAAAAACACACTGGCAAGCCTACCAAAGTGCTCCCATGGGTAGAGCCACATTTCTCTCTTCCACGGGGACAACACTACAAATGTAGCATATTAAAGGACAAATGAGAAACTAAAGTAAAAATGAAAGCCACATTATTTCCACACTACTACAGGGGACAGAATTATTAGGGTTCTTCCATGGGGAGTGATTTTTGTCCTTCAAATTCAGCAGCGAGTGATTCATAGGGGTCGAATCATCAAGCGCCCCGCGTGAACAATTGCAGATCTGTCTGGTCGAGTTTATGCAGAATTGATAGTTAGAGTCATTTTTCTCTAGAGATTTCAAATATTAAGCTAAAAATTCAAAGAGCAAATGTTTCCTTATGTAGTTGGAGAAAGCTTCTAATTATGGTCACAACTATTGGGTTTATTTTCTATGAATTTTGTAATAATTGATGTGTTGATTAGGTTCATTTTGATCTTGGCACACAAAGTTCATCGGAGCAATTCAGGTCTTCGTGAAAAACCTAAGGTCGTCCACGGTGTGGTCTAGAAGTTGTTCAAAGTTGTTGGGGAATGCGGTAATTGCAAAATATTTCCTACGATCACGCAAGATCTATCTATGTGATGCGTAGCAACGAGAGGGGAGAGTTGATGACCCACAGGTGTAGGGGATCTATCATAGTCCTTTCGATAAGTAAGAGTGTCGAACCCAACGAGGAGCGGAAGGAAATGACAAGCGTTTTTCAGTAAGGTATTCTCTGCAAGCACTGAAGTTATCGGTAATAGATAGTTTTGTGATAAGGTAATTTGTAACGGGTAACAAGCTATGAAAGTAAATAAGGTGCAGCAAGGTAGCCCAATCCTTTTTGTAGCAAAGGACAAGCCTGGAAAAGCTCTTATATAGAAAAAAGCGCTCCCGAGGACACATGGGAATTATCGTCAAGCTAGTTTTCATCACATTCATATGATTCGCATTCGTTACTTTGATAATTTGATATGTGGGTGGACCGGTGCTTGGGTACTGCCCTTTCTTGGACAAGCATCCCACTTATGATTAAACCCTATTGCAAGCATCCACAACTACAAAAGAAGTATTAAGGTAAACCTAATCATAGCATGAAACATATGGATCCAAATCAGCCCCTTACGAAGCAACACATAAACTAGGGTTTAAGCTTCTGTCACTCTAGCAACCCATCATCTACTTATTACTTCCCAATGCCTTCCTCTAGGCCCAAATAATGGTGAACTGTCATGTAGTCGACATTCACATAACACCACTAGAGGAGAGACAACATACATCTCATCAAAATATCAAACGAATACCAAATTCACATGACTACTTATAGCAAGACTTCACCCATGTCCTCGGGAACAAACTTAACTACTCACAAAGCATATTCATGTTCATGATCAGAGGGGTATAAATATGCATTAAGGATCTGAACAAATGATCTTCCACCAAATAAACCAACTAGCATCAACTACAAGGAGTAATCAACACTACTAGCAACCCACAAGTGCCAATCTGAGGTTTTGGGACAAACATTGGACACAAGAGATGAACTATGGTTTGAGAGGAGATGGTGCTGGTGAAGATGTTGATGGAGATTGACCCCCTCCTGATGAAAGGATCGATGGTGATGATTTCCCCCTCCCGGAGGGAAGTTTCCCCGGCAGAACAGCTCCGGCGGAGCCCTAGATTGGTTCTGCCGAGGTTCCGCCTCGTGGCGGCGGAGTTTCATCCCAAAAGCTTGCTTGCGATTTTATTTTCAGGGTAAAAGACTTCATATAGCAGAAGATGGTCACCGGAAGGCTGCCAGGGGGCCCACGAGGCAGGGGGCGCGCCCAGGGGGTAGGGCGTGCCCCCCACCCTCATGAATGGTTGGTGGCCCCCCTCTGGTATTTCTTTCGCTCATTATTTTTTATTAATTCCAAAAATGACTTTCTTGGAGTTTCAGGACTTTTGGAGTTGTGCAGAATAGGTCTCTAATATTTGCTCCTTTTCCAGCCCAAAATTCCAACTGCCGGCATTCTCCCTCTTTATGTAAACCTTGTAAAATAAGATAGAATAGGCATAAGTATTGTGACATAACGTGTAATAACAACCCATAATGCAATAAATATCGATATAAAAGCATGATGCAAAATGGACGTATCAACTCCCCCAAGCTTAGACCTCGCTTGTCCTCAAGCGAAAGCCGATATCGAAAAATATGTCCACATGTTTAGAGATAGATGTGTCAATAAAATAAAATACGGACATGATGGCATCATGATCATTCTTATAACACCACATACATAAATTTTGTCATATGATTTCTTATGCTAAAGTAACAACCTATTCACAATATCAAGTATGAATCAAAAACTTCATTGAAAATCAACAAACTGTAATCTCAGTCATTGAGGCAATTGCAATTTATCATAACATCGGAAAGAGTCAATATAAGAGCTTTTCGGCAAGCCCACATACTCAACCATCATTTAGCCTTTCAAAATTTATAACACTCACGTAAGTACTTATGGGTATGGAGTTTTAATCAGACACAGAGAAAGATAGGGACTTATAGTGTTGCCTCCCAACCTTTTACCTCAAGGGTAACGTCAACAATAATAGTTCATGCTAACTTACATCCAATTGGATATATGTATCAGGATCTTTCCAACACAAGGTGCTTGCCAAAGGAGAAAATATAAAAAGGAAAGGTGAAGATCACCATGACTCTTAATGTATAAGACAAGAATAAAAAATAGGCCCTTCACAGAGGGAAGCAGAGGTCGTCATGTGCTTTTTGGTTGGATGCACAAAATCTTAATGCAAAAGAACATCACTTTATATTGCCACTTGTGATACGGACCTTTATTATGCAGTCTGTCGCTTTTATTGCTTCCATATCACAAGATCGTATAAAGCTTATTTTCTCTGCACTAATAAGTCATACATATTAGAGAGCAATTTTTATTGTATGCAACATGATAACTTACTTGAAGGATCTTACTCAATCCATAGGTAGATATGGTGGACTCTCATGGCAAAAGTGGGTTTAAGGATATTTGGAAGCATAAGTAGTATTTCTACTTGGTGCAAGGAATTTGGCTAGCATGAGGGGGAAAGGCAAGCTCAACATGTTGGATGATCCATGACAATATACTTTAATTCATATATGAGAAAACATAACCCATTATGTTGTCTTCCTTGTCCAACATCAACTCTTTAACATGTCATAATTTAATGAGTGAATCATAAAAGATGTCCACGATAGTATATTTATATGTGAAAACCTCTCTTTCTTTATCACTTCCTATTAATTGCAACGATGACCAAAACTATGTTTGCCAACTCTCAACAACTTTTAATCATCATACTCTTTATATGTGAAGTCATTACTCTCCATAAGATCAATATGTTCTCTTTTATTTCTTTTTACTCTTTTTATTCCCTTAAGATCATAGCAAGATAGCAAAGCCCTTGACTCAACACTAATCTTTATTATATATAGCTCACAGACTCAAGTACATATAGGGATCACAAAGCAAAACTCAAAATTAATTCATACCAAAACTTTATTCTACTAGATCAAGATATTACCAAAAGGATCGAACTAAGAAAAATGGTAAAGATAGGAGTGTAATGGTGATACGATACCGGGGCACCTCCCCCAAGCTTGGCAGATGCCAAGGGGAGTGCCCATACCCATGTAATTATGTCTCCTTTGCTGGTGAAGAAGGTGGTGATGATGATGGATAGTCGCACATCGAGCGTAGGAGCTCTTCCAATTTGCGGATAATGCCCTGGAGTGCGATGATATGATCCTTCAACAAAATATTTTCATGTGTGAGATACTTGTTTTGTATGCGAGCTAACTCAATCATCTTGAAAGCTTCAATCTCAGTTGGGGTAAAGAGGTTGGGAAGGGGTTGGATGTCTTCTTCTTCTTCCACTCGAGCTTGATCCTCCATGACCTTCTTGATCCTATCCTCCTTGTTGATCTCTCTAGGTTCTTCTCTCTTCTACTCCATCTTCATCAGCCAAGCATCGTTGCCTTCATTGTTGGAGGAGGGTGACGACATGATGCCTGGCCTTGACAAATCTGACAGAAAATAGCTCGAAACAAAACAGAGGATATTTGCGTGATACGGTGGTCAAAACCTTTAGGAGATTATATAATGATTTTTTTACCGACCAAAAGAAGTATCATGCAAGAAAACGGAGTCCGGAGAGCACACGAGGTGCCCACGAGGCAGGAGGGCACGCCCAGGGGGGTAGGGCGTGCCCTCCACCCTCGTGGACGCCTCGTGTCCTTCCCGGACTACTTCTTACTTTCCTATTTTCTTAAATATTCCAAAACGGAGAAAAATTGCTATTAGAACTGTGTTGGAGTCGGTTTACTTACCGTACCACATACCTATTCCTTTTCGGAGTCTGAAATGTTCTGGAAAGTGTCCCTTATGTATTCCTCTAGGGTTGCAGTTTCAATAACATTAGTTTCAGCATTTATAGGATTACCTGGGATATTATGTTTGATTCTTTGACTGTTCACCACCTTTGGATTCGTGCCTTCGTAGTTGTTGATTTTTATGGCACCGGAACGATAGACCTCCTCGATAACGTAAGGCCCTTCCCATTTAGAGAGAAGTTTTCCTACAAAAATCTTAAAAGAGAGTTGAAAAGCAAAACATAATCACCTACATTAAACTCACGCTTTTGTATCCTTTTGTCATGCCACCTTTTAACTTTTTCTTTAAACAGTTTGGCATTCTCATAGGCCTGGGTTCTCCACTCATCAAGTGAGCTAATGTCAAATAGCATCTTCTCACCGGCAAGTTTGAAATCATAATTGAGCTCTTTAATGGCCCAATATGCCTTATGTTCTAGTTCAAGAGGTAAATGACATGCTTTTCCGTAAACCATTTTATATGGAGACATACCCATAGGATTCTTATATGCAGTTCTATAAGCCCATAATGCATCATCAAGTTTCTTGGCCAATTCTTTCTAGATCTATTGACAGTCTTTTGCAAAATTAATTTGAGCTCTGTATTACTTAGCTCTACTTGACCACTATACTGTGGATGATATGGGGATGTAATACTATGATTAACATCATAGTTAGCAAGCATTTTACGAAAAGCACCATGAATAAAATGTGAACCACCATCAGTCATTAAGTACCTAGGGACTCGAAACCTCGGAAAAATAACTTCTTTAAGCATCTTAATATAGGTGTTATGATTAGCAGTACTAGTTGGAATAGCTTCTACCCACCTAGGAATGTAATCAACAACAACTAAAATATGTGTATACCCATTAGAGGAAGGAAATGGTCCCATATAATCAAAGCCCCAAACATCAAATGGTGCAATAACAAGAGAATAATTCATATGCATTTCTTGATGTCTACTAATATTACCAATTCTTTGACATTCATCACAAGACAAGACAAACTTACGGGCATACTTGAAGAGAGTAGGCTAATAAAAACCGGATTGCAGTACCTTATGTGCAGTTCTATCTCCAGCGTGGTGTCCTCCATATGCCTCAGAGTGACACTTGCGTAGGATCTGTTCCTGTTCATGCTCAGGTACACAACGTCTAATAACACCATCTACTCCTTCTTTATAAAGGTGTGGGTCATCCCAGAAGCAATGTCTTAAATCATAGAAAAACTTTTTCTTTTGCTGGTATGTGAAACTAGGTGGTATGAATTTAGCAACAATGTAATTAGCATAATCAGCATAGCATGGAGTAGTATGAGAAGCATTTATGACAGCTAATTGTTCGTCAGGAAAGCTATCATCAATAGGTAGTGGGTCATCAAGAACATTCTCTAACCTAGACAAGTTGTCTGCAACGGGGTTCTCAGCTCCCTTTCTATCAATAATATGCAAATCAAATTCTTGTAGTAGGAGAACCCATCTAATAAGTCTAGGTTTAGCATCTTTCTTTTCCATAAGATATTTAATAGCAGCATGATCAGTGTGAATAGTTACTTTAGAATCAACAATATAAGGTCTAAACTTATCACAAGCAAATACAACTGCTAAGAATTCTTTTTCAGTAATAGCATAATTTCTCTGGGCACTGTCTAGAGTCTTACTAGCATAATGAATAACATTTAGTTTCTTATCAACTCTTTGTCCTAGAACAGCACCAACGGCATAATCACTAGCATCACACATAATTTCAAAGGGTAAATTCCAATTGGGTGGCTAAACAATAGGTGCAGAAATCAAAGCTTTCTTAAGTATTTCAAATGCTTCTACACAATCATCATCGAACATAAAAGGAATATCTTTTTGTAAGAGATTAGTGAGAGGCCTAGAAATTTTAGAGAAGTCCTTAATGAACCTCCTATAAAAATTGGCACGACCAAGGAAACTTCTTATACCTTTAATGTCCTTGCGACATGGCATCTTTTCAATAGCATCAACCTTAGCTTTATCAACTTCAATACCGCTTTTAGAAATTTTATGCCCCAAGACAATACCTTCATTAACCATAAAGTGGCACTTCTCCCAATTCAACACGAGACTAGTATCTTCACATCTCTGCAAAACTCGATCAAGGTTGCTCAAGCAATCATCAAAAGAAGACCCATAAACAAAGAAATCATCCATGAAAACCTCACAAATCTTTTCACAAAAGTCAGGGAATATAGCCATCATGCATCTTTGAAAGGTAGCAGGTGCATTACATAAACCAAAAGGCATACGTCTATAAGCAAAAGTACTGAAAGGGCAAGTAAAAGTGGTCTTTTCTTGATCCTCTGCTGACACAGGTATTTGAGAGAAACCAGAGTAACCATCTAGAAAGCAAAAATGTGTATGTTTAGATAACCTTTCTAGCATTTGATCAATAAAAGGTAGAGGGTGATGATCCTTTTTAGTAGCTTTATTTAACTTACAGAAATCAATTACCATCCTATAACCTGTAATAATTCTTTGCAGGATCAATTCATCTTTATCATTAGGAACAACAGTAATACATCCCTTCTTAGGGACACAATGGACAGGGCTTACCCACTGACTATCAGCAACGGGATAAATTATACCTGCCTCCAGGAGCTTTAGTATTTCCTTTCTTACCACTTCTTTCATCTTAGGATTTAATTGTTGTTGGTGATCAATAACTGGTTTGGCGTCTTTCTCCAAATTTATTTTGTGTTGGCATAAAGTGGGACTAATGCCCTTAAGATCATCAAGAGTATATCCAATAGCAGCACGATGCTTCTTCAGAGTTTTCAATAATCTCTCCTCTTCCTGCTCTGAAAGGTTAGCACTAATAATAACAGGATATATCTTCTTTTCATCGAGATAAGCATATTTAAGAGTATCAGGTAATGGTTTAAGCTCAAACACGGGATCACCCTTGGGTGGTGGAGGATCCCCTAAGATTTCAACATTCAAGTTGTGTTTCAAAATAGCTCCCTGTTTAAAGAATACTTCATCTATCTCCCTTCTTTCATTCATAAACATATCATTTTCATGGTCTAGTAAATATTATTCTAAAGGATCATTAGGAGGCATGGCAATAGAAGCAAGACCAATAATTTCATCCTTACTAGGCAATTCTTTATCATGACATTGTCTATGAAAATTAGCAAAATTAAACTCATGAGACATATGTTGGGGAACGTTGCAGAAAATAAAAAAATTCTATGCTTTCACCAAGATCAATCTATGAGTTCATCTAGCAACGAGAGAGGGGAGTGCATCTACATACACTTGTAGATCGCGAGCGGAAGCGTTCAAGAGAACGGGGTTGAGGGAGTCGTACTCGTCATGATCCAAATCACCGGAGATCCTAGCGCCGAACGGACGGCACCTTCGCGTTCAACACATGTACGGTTGAGGAAGACGTCTCCTCCTTCTTGATACAGCAAGGGGGAAGGAGAGGTTGATGAAGATCCAGCAGCACGACGGCGTGGTGGTGGATGCAGCAGCGATCTCGGCAGGGCTTCGCCAAGCTTCTGCGAGAGGGAGAGGTGTAGCAAGGGGAGAGGGAGGCACCAAGAGCATGGGTGCGGCTGGCCTCCCTCCCCCCCTCTTTATATAGGCCCCCTAGGGGGGGCACCGGCCCTAGGAGATGGGATCTCCAAGGGGGGCGGCCAGGGGGGTGGCTTGCCCCCCAAGGCAAGTGGAGGCGCCCCCACCCCTAGGGTTTCCCAACCCTAGGCACAGGAGGGGCCCAAGGGGCGCGCACCAGCCATCCAGGGGCTGGTTCCGCTCCCACTTCAGACCATGGGGCCCTCTGGGATAGGTTGCCCCACCCGGTGGACCCCCGGGACCCTTCCGGTGGTCCCGGTACAATACTGGTAACCCCAGAAACTTTCCCGATGGCCGAAAATTCACTTCCTATATATAATTATTTACCTCCGGACCATTCCGGAACTCCTCGTGACATCCGGGATCTCATCCGGGACTTTGAACAACTTTCGGTTTACTGCATACTCATATCTCTACAACCCTAGCGTCACCGAACCTTAAGTGTGTAGACCCTACGGGTTCAGGAGACATGCAGACATGACCGAGACGCCTCTCCGGTCAATAACCAACAGCAGGATCTGGATACCCATGTTGGCTCCCATATGCTCCTCGATGATCTCATCGAATGAACCACAATGTCGAGGACGTAAGCAATCCCGTAAACAATTCCCTTTGTCAACCGGTATGTTACATGCCCGAGATTCGATCGTCGGTATCCCAATACCTCATTTAATCTCGTTACCGGCAAGTCACTTTACTCGTACCGTAATGCATGATCCCGTGACCAGACACTTGGTCACATTGAGCTCATTATGATGATGCATTACCGAGTGGGCCCAGAGATACCTCTCCGTCATACGGAGTGACAAATCCCAGTCTCGATTCGTGCCAACCCAACAGACACTTTCGGAGATACCTGTAGTGTACCTTTATAGTCACCCAGTTACATTGTGACATTTGGCACACCCAAAGCACTCCTACGGTATCCGAGAGTTGCACAATCTCATGGTCTAAGGAAATGATACTTGACATTTAGAAAAGCTCTAGCAAAACAAACTACACGATCTTTGAGCTATGCTTAGGATTGGGTCTTGTCCATCACATCATTCTCCTAATGATGTGATCCCGTTATCAATGACATCCAATGCCCATAGTCAGGAAGCCATGACTATCTGTTGATCAACGAGCTAGTCAACTAGAGGCTTACTAGGGACATGTTGTGGTCTATGTATTCACACGTGTATTACAATTTCCGGATAACACAATTATAGCATGAATAACAGACTATTATCATGAACAAAGAAATATAATAATAACCATTTTATTATTGCCTCTAGGGCATATTTCCAACAGTCTCCCACTTGCACTAGAGTCAATCATCTAGTTACATTGTGATGAATCGAACACCCATAGAGTTCTGGTGTTTTATCATGTTTTGCCCTAGGGAGAGGTTTAGTTAACGGATCTGCTACATTCAGATCCGTGTGTACTTTACAAATATCTATGTCGCCATCTTGAACATTTTCACGAATGGAGTTGAAGCGACGCTTGATGTGCCTGGTCTTCTTGTGAAACCTGGGCTCCTTGGCAAGTGCAATAGCTCCAGTGTTGTCACAGAAGAGTGCGATCGGCCCCAACGCATTGGGTATGACCCCTAGGTCGGTGATGAACTCCTTCACCCAGATTGCTTCATGCGCTGCCTCCGAGGTTGCCATGTACTCTGCTTCACATGTAGATCCCGCCACGACGCTTTGCTTGCAACTGCACCAGCTTACTGCCCCACCATTCAAAAAATAGACGTATCCGGTTTGTGACTTAGAGTCATCTAGATCTGTGTCGAAGCTACCGTCGACGTAACCCTTTACGACGAGCTCTTCGTCACCTCCATAAATGAGAAACATATCCTTAGTCCTTTTCAGGTACTTTAGGATGTTCTTGACCGCTGTCCAGTGTTCCATGCCGGGATTACTTTGGTACCTTCCTAGCAAAGTTACGGCAAGGTTTACATCAGGTCTGGTACACAACATGGCATACATAATAGACCCTATAGCTGAGGCATAGGGGATGACACTCATCTTTTTTCTATCTTTTGTCGTGGTCGGGCATTGAGCTGAGCTCAATTTCACACCTTGTAACACAGGCAAGAACCCCTTCTTAGACTGATCCATATTGAACTTCTTCAATATCTTATCAAGGTATGTGCTTTGTGAAAGACCTATGAGGCGTCCCGATCTATCCCTATAGATCTTGATGCCTAGTATGTAAGCAGCTTCTCCAAGGTCCTTCATTGAAAAACACTTATTCAAGTAGGCCTTAATGCTGTCCAAGAGTTCTATATCATTTCCCATCAAAAGTATGTCATCTACATATAATATGAGAAATGCTACAGCGCTCCCACTCACTTTCTTGTAAATGCAGGCTTCTCCATAAGTCTGCATAAACCCAAACGCTTTGATCATCTCATCAAAGCGAATGTTCCAACTCCGAGATGCTTGCACCAGACCATAAATGGATCACTGGAGCTTGCATACCTTGTTAGCATTCTCAGGGTCGACAAAACCTTCCAGCTGCATCATATACAGTTCTTCCTTAAGATGGCCGTTAAGGAATGCCGTTTTGACGTCCATTTGCCATTTCTCATAATCATAGTATGCGGCAATTGCTAACATGATTCAGACGGACTTTAGCTTCGCTACGGGAGAGAATGTCTCATCGTAGTCAACCCCTTGAACTTGCCGATAACCCTTAGCAACAAGTCGAGCTTTATAGATGGTAACATTACCATCCGCGTCCGTCTTCTTCTTAAAGATCCATTTGTTTTCTATCGCTCGCCGATCATCGGGCAAGTCTGTCAAAGTCCATACTTTGTTTTCATACATGGATCCTATCTCGGATTGCATGGCTTCAAGCCATTTATTGGAATCTGGGCCCGCCATCGCTTCTTCATAGTTCGAAGGTTCACCGTTGTCTAACAACATGATTTCCAGGACAGGGTTGCCATACCACTCTAGTGTGGAACGTGTCCTCGTGGACCTACAAAGTTCAGTAGTAACTTGATCCGAAGTACCTTGATCATCATCATTAACTTCCTCTTCAGTTGGTGCTGGCACCACAGGAACATCTTCCTGAGCTGCGCTACTCACCGGTTCAAGAGGTAGTACTTCATCAAGTTCCACTTTCCTCCCACTTACTTCTCTCGAGAGAAACTCTTTCTCCAGAAAGGACCCGTTCTTGGCAACAAAGATCTTGCCTTTGGATCTGAGGTAGAAGGTATACCCAATGGTTTCCTTAGGGTATCCTATGAAGACACATTTTTTCGACTTGGGTTCGAGCTTTTCAGGTTGAAGTTTCTTGACATAAGCATCGCATCCCCAAACTTTTAGAAACGATAGCTTAGGTTTCTTCCCAAACCATAATTCATACGATGTCGTCTCAACAGATTTAGACGGTGCCCTATTTAAAGTGAATGTAGCTGTCTCTAGAGTGTATCCCCAAAAAGATAGCGGTAAATCGGTAAGAGACATCATAGATCGCACCATATCCAATAAAGTGCGATTACGACGTTCGGACACACCTTTATGCTGAGGTGTTCCAGGCGGCTGAGTTGTGAAACGATTCCACACTTCCATAAGTGCGTACCAAATTCGTGACTTAAGTATTCTCCTCCACGATCTGATCGTAGGAACTTTATCTTTCGGTCACGTTGATTCTCCACCTCATTCTGAAATTCCTTGAACTTTTCAAAGGTCTTAGACTTGTGTTTCATCAAGTAGACATACCCATATCTACTCAAGTCGTCAGTGAGAGTGAGAACATAACGATATCCTCCGTGAGCCTCAACGCTCATTGGACCGCACACATCAGTATGTATGATTTCCAATAAGTTGGTTGCTCGCTCCATTGTTCCGGAGAACGGAGTATTGGTCATTTTGCCCATGAGGTATGGTTCTCATGTGTCAAATGATTCATAATCGAGAGACTCTAAAAGTCCATCGGCATGGAGCTTCTTCATGCCCTTGACACCAATGTGACCTAGGCGGCAGTGCCACAAGTATGTGGGACTATCATTATCAACTTTACATCTTTTGGTATTCACACTATGAATATGTGTAACATCACGTTCGAGATTCATTAAGAATAAACTATTGACCATCGGGGCATGACCATAAAACATATCTCTCATATAAATAGAACAACCATTATTCTCGGATTTAAATGAGTAGCCATCTCATATTAAACGAGATCCAGATACAATGTTCATGCTCAAACTTGGCACTAAATAACAATTATTGAGGTTTAAAACTAATCCCGTAGGTAAATGTAGAGGTAGCGTGCCGACGGCGATCACATCGACCTTGGAACCATTCCCGGCGCGCATCGTCACCTCGTCCTTCGCCAGTCTCCATTTATTCCGCAGTTCCTGCTTTGAGTTACAAATATGAGCAACCGCACCGGTATCAAATACCCAGGAGCTACTACAAGTACTGGTAAGGTACACATCAATTACATGTATATCACATATACCTTTAGTGTTGCCGGCCTTCTTGTCCGCTAAGTACTTGGGGCAGTTCTGCTTCCAGTGACCACTTCCCTTGCAATAAAAGCACTCAGTCTCAGGCTTGGGTCCATTCTTTGACTTCTTCCCGGCAACTGGCTTACCGGGCGCGGCAACTCCCTTGTAGTCCTTCTTGAAGTTCTTCTTACCCTTGCCTTTCTTGAACTTAGTGGTTTTATTCACCATCAACACTTGATGTTCTTTCTTGATCTCTACCTCCGTTGATTTCAGCATTGAATATACCTCAGGAATGGTCTTTTCCATCCCCTGCATATTGAAGTTCATCACAAAGATCTTGTAGCTCGGTGGAAGCGACTGGAGGATTCTGTCAATAACCGCATCATCCGGGAGATTAACTCCCAGCTGAGTCAAGCGGTTGTGCAACCCACACATCTTGAGTATGTGCTCACTGACAGAACTATTTTCCTCCATCTTACAGCTAAAGAACTTGTCGGAGACTTCATATCTCTCGACCCGGGCATGAGCTTGGAAAACCATTTTCAACTCTTCGAACATCTCATATGCTCCGTGTTGCTCAAAATGCTTTTGGAGCCCCGGTTCTAAGCTGTAAAGCATGCCGCACTAAACGAGGGAGTAATCATCAGCACGAGACTGCCAAGCATTCATAACGTCTTGGTTCCCTGGGATGGGTGCTTCACCTAGCGGTGCTTCTAGGACATAATCTTTCTTGGCAGTTATGAGGATGATCCTCAGGTTCCGGACCCAGTCCGTATAGTTGATGCCATCATCTTTCAGCTTGGTTTTCTCTAGGAACGCGTTGAAGTTGAGGGTAACGTGGGCCATTTGATCTACAAGACATATTGTAAAGATTTTAGACTAAGTTCATGATAATTAAGTTCATCTAATCAAATTATTCAATGAACTCCCACTCAGATTAGACATCCCTCTAGTCATCTAAGTGATACATGATCCGAGTCGGCTAGGCCGTGTCCGATCATCACATGAGACGGACTAGTCATCATTGGTGAACATCTCCATGTTGATCGTATCTTCCATACGACTCATGTTCGACCTTTCGGTCTCTTGTGTTCCGAGGCCATGTCTGTACATGCTAGGCTCGTCAAGTTAACCTAAGTGTTTATGCGTGTGTAAATCTGTTTTACACCCGTTGTATGTGAATGTTAGAATCTATCACACCCGATCATCACGTGGTGCTTCGAAACAACGAACTTTCGCAACGGTGCACAGTTAGGGGGAACGCTTTCTTGAAATTATTATGAGGGATCATCTTATTTACTACCGTCGTTCTAAGTAAACAAGATGCAAAAACATGATAAACATCACATGCAATCAAATAGTAGTGACATGATATGGCCAATATCATATAGCTCCTTTGATCTCCATCTTCGGGGCTCCATGATCATCTTCGTCACCGGCATGACACCATGATCTCCATCATCATGATATCCATCATCGTGTCTCCATGGGGTTGCTCGCCAACTATTACTTCTACTACTATGACTAACGGTTTAGCAATAAAGTAAAGTAATTACATGGCGTTGAATCAATGACACGTAGGTCATACAATAATTAAGACAACTCCTATGGCTCCTACCGGTTGTCATACTCATCGACATGTAAGTTGTGATTCCTATTACAAGAACATGATCTCATACATCACATATATATCATTCATCATTCATCACAACTTTTGGCCATATCACATCACAATCACATGCTGCAAAAACAAGTTAGACGTCCTCTAATTGTTGTTGCATGTTTTACATGGCTGCAATAGGGTTCTAGCAAGAACGTTTTCTTACCTACGTAAAAGCCACAACGTGATTTGCCAACTTCTATTTACCCTTCATAAGGACCCTTTTCATCGAATCCGCTCCAAGTAAAGTGGGAGAGACAGACACCCGCTAGCCACCTTATGCAACTAGTGCATGTCAGTTGGTGGAACCTGTCTCATGTAAGCGTACGTGTAAGGTCGGTCCGGGCCGCTTCATCCCACAATACCGCTGAAGCAAAATAAGACTAGTAGTGGAAAGAAAGTTGACAACATCTACGCCCACAACAAATTTGTGTTCTACTCGTGCAAAGAGAACTACGCATAGACCTAGCTCACGATGCCACTGTTGGGGAACGTTGCAGAAAATAAAAAAATTCTACGCTTTCACCAACGCATAGATTAAGGAAGGGCATGGAGCACTTTCCAAGAAAGAAAATTAAATTACGTTATGAATCTATCATGCAAGCTACTTATGAATCGAGTGCCAAAGATGGCACTACTTAGATCTATCTTCGCTTTTATGCCTAGCTAGGGGCGTTAAACGATAGCGCTAGTTGGGAGGCAACCCAATTTTCTTTGTGTTCTTTGTTTTTGTTCCTGTTTAGTTATAAATTTTGCATCTAACTTCTGTTTAATATGTTTTCAAGTTTTAATTAGTGTTTGTGCCAAGTAGAACCTATAGGATAACCTATGATGATAGTTAATTTGATTCTGCTGAAAAACAGAAACTTTGCGCTCATGAGAAAAACTTCAATAAATCACAGAAACGTGCTTTTGCATTGATTATTTTTTCTGTAGATCAATAGACAAATTTCCCAGGACTTCCTATTTTGGTAGGAGTTTTAGAGTTCCAGAAGTTTCCGTTAGTTATAGATTGCTACAGACTGTTCTGTTTTTGACAGATTCTGCCTTTCGTGTGTTGTTTGCTTATTTTGATGCATCTATGGCTAGTATTAAATGGTATGAACCATAGAGAACTTGAAATACAGTAGGTTTAACACCAATATAAATAAAGAATGAGTTCATTGCAGTACCTTATGTGGTGTTTTTGCTTTCTTTCACTAACGGAGCTTATGAGATTTCCTGTTGAGTTTTGTGTTGTGAAGTTTTCAAGTTTTGGGTAAAGATTTGATGGACTATGAAATAAGGAGTGGCAAAAGCCTAAGATTGGGGATGCCCATGGCACCCCAAGATATTCAAGAGTAGCCAAAAGCCTAAGCCTGGGGATGCCCCGGAAAGGCATCCCCTCTTTCGTCTTCGTTCATTGGTAACTTTACTTGGAGCTATATTTTTATTCGCCACATGATATGTGTTTTGCTTGGAGCGTCGTGTATGATATTAGTATTTGCTTTTTAGTTTGCCACAATCATCCTTGCTGTACACACCTTTTGGGAGAATCCCACTTGACTGAAATTTATTAGAATACTCTATGTGCTTCACTTATATCTTTTGAGCTAGATAGTTTTTGCTCTAGTGCTTCACTTATATCTTTTAGAGCACGGCGGTGGCTTAATTTGGAGAAATTGCTAGTCTCTCATGCTTCACTTATATGATTTTGAGAGTCTCTTGGAACAGCATGGTATTTGCTATGGTTATAAAATTGGTCCTAGAATGGTAGGCATCCAAGTTGGGTATAATAAAAACTATCATAGGAAGTGAATTGGATGCTATGCTCAATTTGATACTTGATAATTGTTTTGAGATGTGGAGGTAGTGATATTAAAGTCATGCTAGTTGGGTGATTATGAATTTAAAGAATACTTGTGTTGAAGTTAGCAAGTCCCGTAGCATGGATGTATGGTTAAAGTTGTGTAACAAATTTGAAACATGAAGTGTCCTTGGATTGTGCATCCTTATGAGTGGCGGTCAGGGACGAGCGATGGTATTTTCCTATAAATCTATCCCTCTAGGAGCATGCGCGTAGTGCTTAGTTTTTTATGACTTCTAAATTTTTGCAATAAGTATATGAGTTATTTTGACTAATGTTGAGTCCATGGATTATACGCACTTTTACCTTTCCATCATTGCTAGCCTCTTCGATACCGTGCATTGCGCTTTCTCACCTTGAGAGTTGGTGCAAACTTTGCCGGTACATCCAAACCCCGTGATTTGATACACTCTATCACACATAAACCTCCTTATATCTTCCTCAAAACAGCCACCATACCTACCTATTATGGCATTTCCATAGCCATTCCGAGATATATTGCCATGCAACTTTCCACAGTTCTGTTTATCATCATGACACGCATTACTTTTGTCATATTGCCATTCCATGATCATGTAGTTCACATCATATTTGTGGCAAGGCCACTTTGCATAATTTTTCATACATGTCACTCTTGATTCATTGCCCATCCCGGTACACCGCCGAAGGCATTCATATAGAGTCATATCTTGTTCTAGTTTCGAGTTGTAATTCATGAGTTGTAAATTAATAATAGTGTGATGACCATTATTAGAGCATTGTCCCTAGAAAAAAGGAAAGGCCAAAAGAAAAAAAGGAGGCCAAAGAAAAAAAGAAAAAACAGAAAGGCCAAAAATAAAAAAAGGGGGAAAGGCCAAAAGAAAAAAAGGGAAAAAAGGAAAAAAAAGGGGGGGCAATGTTACTATCTCTTTTTCCACACTTGTGCTTCAAAGTAGCACCATGTTCTTCATATAGAGAGTCTCATATGTTGTCACTTTCATATACTAGTGGGAATTTTTCATTATAGAACTTGGCTTGTATATTCCTACGATGGGCTTCGTCAAAATGCCCTAGGTCTTCGTGAGCAAGCAAGTTGGATGCACACCCACTAGTTTTTCTTTTGTTGAGCTTTCATACATTTATAGCCCAAGTGCATTCGTTGCATGGCAATCCCTACTCCTCATGTTGACATCAATTGATGGGCATCTCCATAGCCGGTTAATTATCCTTGTCAATGTGAGACTTTCTTTTTTCTGTCTTCTCCACACAATCCCCATTATCATATTCTATTCCACCCATAGTGCTATGTCCATGGCTCACGCTCATGTATTGCGTGAAAGTTGAAAAAGTTTGAGATTATTTAAGTATGAAACAATTGTTTGGCTTGTCATCGGGGGTGTAGAATTTGGGTTTTTGTGTGACGAAAATGAAGCATAACCTAACTATATGATTTAGTAGGGATGAACTTTCTTTAGCCATGTTATTTTGAGAAGACATGATTGCTTTTATTAGTATGCTTGAAGTATTACTATTTCTTATGTCAATATGAACTTTTATTTTGAATCATTTGGATCTGAATATTCATGCCACAATAAAGAAAATTACATTGAGAATTATGCTAGGTAGCATTCCACATCAAAAATTCTGTTTTTATCATTTACCTACTCGAGGACGAGCATGAATTAAGCTTGGGGATGCTTGATACGTCTCCAACGTATCTATAATTTTTGATTGTTCCATGCTATTATATTACCCATTTTGGATGTTTATGGGATTTATTTTACACATCTATATCATTTTTGGGACTAACCTACTAACCGGAGGCCCAACCCGTATTGCAGTTTTTTGCCTATTTCAGTATTTTGAAGAAAAGGAATATCAAACGGAGTCCAAAGGGAATGAAACCTTCGGGAGCGTGATTTTTGGAACAAGCGTGATCCAGAGGACTTGGAGTGCAAGCCAAGAAGCAGCCGAGGCGGCCACAAGGGTGGAGGGCGCACCCACCCCTATAGGGCGCACCCCCTTGTCTCGTGGGCCCCTCGGGCTTCCACCGACGTACTTCTTCCTCCTATATATACCCACGTACCCCGAAAACATCTAGGGAGCCAACGAAACACAATTTCCACCACTGTAACCTTCTGCATCCGCGAGATCCCATCTTGGAGCCTTCGTCGGTGCTCCGCCGGAGGGGAATCGACCATGGAGGGCTTCTACATCAACACTATAGACCCTTCGATGAGTTGTGAGTAGTTTACCACAGACCTTCGGGTCCATAGTTATTAGCTAGATGGCTTCTTCTCTCTTTTTGGATCTCAATACCATGTTCTCCCCCTCTCTTGTGGACATCTATTTGATGTAACTGTTTTTGCGGTGTGTTTGTCGAGATCCGATAAATTGTTGGTTTATGATCAAGTTTATCTATGAGAAATATTTGAATCTCCTCTGAATTCTTTTATGTATGATTGAGTTATCTTTGCAAGTCTCTTCGAATTATCAGTTTGGTTTTGCCTACTAGATTGATCTTTCTTTCAATGGGAGAAGTTCTTAGCTTTGGGTTCAATCTTGCGGTGTCCTTTCCCAGTGACAGCAGGGGCAGCAAGGCACGTATTGTATTGTTGCCATCGAGGATAAAAAGATGGGGTTTATATCATATTGCATGAGCCTATCCCTCTACATCACGTCATCTTTCTTAATGCGTTACTCTGTTCTTATGAACTTAATACTCTAGATGCATGCTGGATAGCGGTCGATGTGTGGAGTAATAATAGTAGATTTAGGCAGGAGTCGGTCTACTTGTCGTGGACGTGATGCCTATATACATGATCATGCCTAGATAATCTCATAATTATTCGCTTTTCTATCAACTGCTCGACAGTAATTTGTTCACCCGTCGTAATACTAACGCTATCTTGAGAGAAGCCACTAGTGAAACCTATGGCACCTGGGTCTATCTTTTATCATATAAGCTTTCAATCTACTTTTATTTGAATCTTTACTTTTCCAATCTATATTATAAAATACCAAAAATATATTTATCTTATCATACTATCTCTATCAGATCTCACTTTCGCAAGTGGCCGTGAAGGGATTGACAACCCCTTTATTGCGTTGGTTGCGAGTTCTTTGTTTGTTTGTGTAGGTGCGTGGGACTTTTGAGGAGCCTCCCACTGGATTGATACCTTGGTTCTCAAAAACTAAGGGAAATACTTACGCAACTATTGTTGCATCACCCTTTCCTCTTCAAGGAAAACCAACGCAAGCTCAAGTCGTAGCAACAGGCCGTTAACAGGCCGTAGGACAGCAAAGGCTTAATTCTGTCATAGGCATAACGAGTCGTTAATGGGCCAGAATATACGACGGGATGGAAACGGTGCAACGGGTTAACATGCCAGTAAAGGGCCGACTCTTTCCATGGGCCGAATTTGGCCCATTAAGGGAATAGGCCAGTAATGGGCCGGAAGTAATCGAGGGCCAAAAAGGAGCCCAAGAATGTATGGGCCATCAATAGGCCGAAAGCTAACACGGGCTGGAAACGGCCCATGTAAATCATGGGCCGTTAACGAGTGCAAAGAAAATTACTGTTCATTATGGGCTAGAGTCACCGCGGGTGTGTAAAGGGCCTAAAGATACGAAGGCCTCATATGGGCCGAAAGACATCGTGGGCCATACATGGGCCAAAAGTGAAATGGACTGGTGTTATATTCGACGGCCCACATGACGTTGTTGGGCCGATTTCCTTTAGGGCCTAATGGGCCGTGAGTTACCGGGTTGTAAAATGGGCTATTTGCAAAGAGACCGTTAACAGGCTTTTCATGGGCCAGCCAGTTAACTTTTAACCAAGTCAAACGGGCCGGCTTTGTAAGCTAAATGGGCCAGTGGTGGGCCGTGGCACGTGTCGACATATCATAGGCGCCTATCTGACCCACTAACGAGCTGACACGTATTTCGTCCGGCCAATAAGAATTTTACACGTGGAAATTTCCCATTGGTCGGGGCTGTTAACGGGTTATCGGATCCAAAACCCAACCCGATAGCTTAACGGCGTTCCGTTACGATGGATGCCACGTGTCGGTCACCCTTGACAAAAGCACTTCTGTGACGCGCGATTTATCATCACGGAAGTGGACACTTTTGTGATGATAATTTTGGTAATATCATGGAACACTTCTACCACATCACAGGTATGACTATCTTGATTCTGTCATAAAATCGTCATGGATGTACATGCATGACAAAAAACGCGATCTACTATGACAAACACATATCATCACGGAAGTGTATTTTTTTGTAGTGATATGATGATCGTCGTCGATATCATCTAGAACTACATATGATGATCGTGGTCGATATCACCTAGTACTGCTTGAGGATGCATGTTGACTATATATGAAATTTTTATCTAGTACTCCCTTCATTCCAAATTACTCGTCGTGGTTTGAACCACGACGAGTAATTTGGAACGGAGACAGTACTACCTAGTACCTATAATGCTTTATGAAATTGATATCTAGTAGTACCTAGTATCTGGACCGAAACGGGGTAGGAAGCGGGGGGGATGATGAAAGATATAGCAGTAGCGAGGGGCTAGGAAACCGCTACAGCTAACTAATAGTAGCGTGTTCCAGAAAGCGCTGCTGATATAGTCAACAGTAGTAGCGCGGGTACCGACCGCGCTACTACTAACAGTTAGCTGTAGTGCTGTAGTAGTAGTGCGGCTGCCCGCGCTACTGCTAGCCTCAAAACACGTGCTACTACTAGGGTTTTCCCTAGTAGTGCAAGCCAGTGGTGAACTGACACTAAAAAAATACACTTCCGTGATGATACGTGTTTGTCACAATAGGTCACGTTTTCTGTCATGCATGTACATCCATGACGATTTTATGACAGAATCAAGATATTCATACCTGTGTTGTCCTAGAAGTGTTCCATGACAATACCAAAATTATCATCATGGAAGTGTCCACTTCCATGACAATAAATCATGTGTCATGGAAAGGGTAACCGACACGTGACATCCACCGTAATGGGTCACCGTTAAGCTATGGGTTCCGGTTTGGATCCGATAACCCGTTAACCGCCCGGACCAACTGCCCGAACCAATGGGGATTTTCCACATGTAAAATTCTGACTCGCCTTAGTATCAACGTGTCAGCTCCGTGTTGGGACATGTGTCATCCAGTGAGTCGACGGCATGCGCCTACGGTACCTCGACATGGCTCGTCCCAATAGTGGCCCGTTTAAGTTAAAAGGCCGGGCCTGTCAAAATAAGCGGGCCGACCCATTAGCGGCCTACTTGAGCGAGGCCCATTCACAAGCACGGCCCATACGAGTTACACAGAATCGACCCATCAAAGGCCCATTCTAGATTTGACAATTTCTAGCCCATCATCAGTTCCAGCCCGTTAATGGCCCGCTAAGTCTTTGGGCGCAATTATGGCTGGACCTTCTTTTAGCCTGTTAGCAGCCCATTATAGATATGGAACAATATGCCGCCAGTACGTCTTTCGGCCTTTTCTCGGCCAATTCTATAGTTGGGCTAACTTTTAGCCCATTGTGACTTTCAGCCTTTCTTCGGCCCATTCTGTAAATGGGCCAATCCCAAGCCCATTTTGTGCCTCTCCGATGATGCATGAGTAGTTCTTTGTCTATACCACTATATAGTGTACGAGTTTTGAATGGATCTAGAATATCAATCCTGATCATTGGTGCTCTCAATCTAATGGTTGGGAGCAGCGGGATTCGCATGAACAGTGGCTGCTCCAAACTTATGTCTGTTATTTCTAGAATTCGCTGTGTGACCCATCATCTGACTATGTTCTGGATCTTTCCACTATGGGCTGGACTACACACTTGCTCCTCTAAATTATTTAATTCGTACTACCTGCCTACATGCATGCATCGACCGCTTCACGAGAGACTAGCATGCGAGCCTAGCATTGCAATGTTGTATGCATGGTGAACTTTTCCATTTTCTTATCATTTGAAACAAGTAGTAAGGTACCTGGGATAATTAGAATGATAATGTGCAAATAACCTATGAGGAAAGAGTATGTTTTGACTCCTTTTATTTTCTTAGCTGACATGAGCTTGAGAAGGTGAAAAATTATTATTAATTGTACTTCTTCTTTCACATCATTTTTCTAAAAAAAAAGTTTTTAGTATGAGTCCAATAAGTTGAAGGACTTCCTAAACAATTTATATAAATATAAGGGCAAAGATTATATCTAATGTTTCATATTAAGAAAATCATTGTCCTATGTTTTTGGGGAATAGTTGTTATCCGGCCTTGCGAAGCCCAAAAATGATTCCACAAATGCCTATCGGATATCTCCATTTGAAGCTTCTATAAAAAAATTAATCATAATATATGTGTGCTTTAGTTTTTTACACTAATTTAGTACCATGCTTATACGTAATCAGCTACGTGCAAAGCACGTACAAATTACTAGTAAACATACGAGTCCGTAGTTAGTAGCTAGATGGCTTCCTCTCTCTCTCTCTTGATTATCAATACAATGGTCTTTTGGAGATCCATACGATGTAAGCCTTTTTGCGTGTGTTTGTTGGGATCCGATAAACTTTGAGTTTATGATCAGATCTATGTTTTTATCCGTGAAAGTTATTTGAGTCTTCTTTAATCTCTTATATGCATGATTGCTTATAGCTTCATATTTCTTCTCCGATATTTGGGTTTTGTTTGGCCAACTTGATCAATTTATCTTGCACTGGGAAGAGGTGCTTTGTGATGGGTTTAATCTTACGGTGCTTGATCCCAGTGACAGAAAGGGAAACGGCACATATGTATCATTGCTATTAAGGATAACAAGATGGGGTCTATTTCTACATAAATAGATCTTGTCTACATCATGTCATCATTCTTATTCCATTACTCCGTTTCTCCATGAAATTAATACACTAGATGCATGCTGGATAGCGGTCGATGTGTGGAGTAATAGTAGTAGATGCAGGCAGGAGTCGGTCTACTAATATTGGACATGATGCCTATATAATGATCATTGTCTGGATATCGTCATGATTATTAGAAGTTCTATCAATTGCCCAACAATAATTGTTTTCCCACCATTTGCTATTTTCCTCGAGAGAAGCCACTAGTGAAACCTACGGCTCTCGGGTCTCTTTTCATCATATTTGCCTTTGCGATCTATTTTCCTTTGCATTTATTTTTAGATCTATTAAACCAAAAATACAAAAATAACTTGATGTAATTTATTTGTTCCGCGATATATTTATCCTATCTACCACTTTTACCTCACGTTATTTGCCTATCTTGAGGCGTCGCACCCGAAAGGGATTGACAACCCCTTTAACGCGTCGGGTTGTGAATATTTGTTGTTTGTGTGCAGGGGTTGTTTACGTGGTGTGTGGAGGTTCTCCTACTGGTTCGATAACCTTGATCTCATCACTAAGGGAGATACCTGCCATTGCTATACTGCATCATCCCTTCCTCTTTGGGAAAATGCTGACATAGTTCTAGCAGACATCAGTGACACGTTTCCCTAACGGAACCATGAGGCTTCTTGTGAGAAGCTCTGGTTTGTGAGAAGCTTATATCATAACCTGCCCCAAATAGGACAATATTTTTTACGCTGCATGTAAATGCCATTCCATGATAGCATGCCAAGGTTCATGAATTTCAGACGGGTTTTGGATTTACTAGAATTACAAAAGCAAGTACATCAATGTTTACCGGAGAGCCACGGTGTCGTGGTGTTCAAAATTCATCCCAATTTCTTGCATGGGACATAAGCATAAACTCATGGATACATATATGATTTTACAACCCATATTGGTGCACCGGAGCATGTGCACGTATTTTAATTTTGAATTTTGGACCTGAAATGGCTAGAAAACTAAGTTAATGTATAAAAATGTCCAAACAAACCCTGAATAATTCCAATTTTTTTACGACACACCTATAGTTGCATGTTCACTGCAGATAAAAGTTCTAGCAATTCAAACACCCTCCATTGCTGTTGTGACCCCATTATGTAATTCAAATCAAGATAAAAAATCAAGTAGATCGCACAAAGTTTATTATCACCAACCGTGTGAGATGCAGTACACAATATCCTGGAGCACCGTCGGAGTATAGTACACCTACGTCTTATGTGAGAAGGTGCGTTGGCTACAGTCCACAGCCGGTGTGTCAAGTAAACTAGCTCACTTCCCAAATATCATTTCACTGTTCAGTCCTCGCCGGTGAAAGATGTGATGTGCACCCGCGTCATGAGGGCAACTTCGGTGGCCCACTCCGGCGAGAGCGCGGCAGCAGCCGCCATGCATGTGCTAACAAGGTGCAAGAGCATGGTCTCAATCTGCTACTGAGCAGCCAAGGCAGCCCAAACGACCGTTGTTGCTTCTCAGGTGGCGGCAGCAACATCTGCCTCGGGGATAGCAACTGGCGAGAGAGGCACAGCAGCTGTACGTTCTGTAGTGGCGGCCTTAGCCCTGATGGAGGCTGCCCACGACCATGTCAAGGCTGCCCACGCCCAGCTCGTGGCAATCACTGCATAAATTTAACGAAGCTTCTCTGACAACAGTCGGCAACCCACGGCCGAAGAGTTGCCAATCGCTGAGAGCGTTCGAGCAGCCGTCCATTTCTCCGCTACATACCTTGCCACGATAGAGC
The DNA here is from genome assembly GCF_018294505.1 of Triticum aestivum. Lineage (NCBI taxonomy): Eukaryota > Viridiplantae > Streptophyta > Magnoliopsida > Poales > Poaceae > Triticum > Triticum aestivum. The sequence goes on from NC_057807.1 coordinate 13,689,855, forward strand.
CCGTCCAAGCCCACCTCATGGCGGCCTTTTCCAAAGAGATGGAGGACACGGATGGCGAGATGCTTTTCGAGTATGGTGCGATGGATGCCATGGAGCCCCTTCCCGAGGAGATCGTCGGGCGCGAGCTGGACATGGCAGAGGCGGTGGAGATCGACAAGCACCAGCCGTAGTAGTACTCTTTATTTTATTCAATTAAGAGCAATGGTCTTTAATTTTTTAGAGTAATGTTTAGGTCAGCTAGCTCTGTTTAATTGCTGAACTTGCTCCATTAAGAAGTGTGGGTGTGTTGTAGTCTCCTTTGTGTACCCAAATTATGCAATGACGTGGATGACCATTGTAACCAGGGAAATTCGAAGCAAAATTGCACGTTCAAACTCATCACACACGGGTTAAGCTATATGAATCATTTGTGATGTTCACATATCGTACACGGTGTTGAATAAGGGACCGTGTCTGATGGCACTTTACGCGCCAGTTTTTTCGCTGCACCAATTCAAACTTTCGGCTTCTAAGGAAATATCTACCTCCCCGCCACCTCCCCCTTACCAAAAGCCACATTTCCCCTATTTTCGCCTTACTTTCCAAGTTGAAACCTTTACTCCTTTCTTGCAGCGCCGCCTCCTAGTCGGCGACCCTCCTTCACGTTGCTCGGCCTCGTCTATCCAGGCAGGTAATCCACACCTGACCCCCATCCTCCTCCTCATTCCACATTCCACATGCCCTGACCGCCGACGCAACACCTTCCACACAAATCACCGACCCCTCCACCAAATAAGCACCGCCCTAGGCCATGGTGCACGCATTATAGCCAGGAGCTCAAGGAGCATTTGGCGGCGAGAAGCAAATCGCGACCGTACGCGCAGATGAGGTCGCGGTGGCTGCCATTCGTGCTGGCCCCCAGATCTTGGAGGAGCAACTCACCTTCGAGGCCACCATCGACTCCTCGCGCACCGATGCCGTGACGCGGTTGGCTGCTTTAAACGATAGTTTTTGGCATTTTCTCAAGGCCACCCTTGGTGCCTTTGACAAGGACTACGAGGTGTTTTCTCAGCATGCACGTACTTACCTCAACTCGAGAGCCAGCAGGTTGGTGCCTGGAGTGGCTTGGGCAACTCACCACTACGATGAGGGGACCGACGATGTGGAGCCTCGCCCTCTTCCATGTCCAAGGAGCCAATCATCATTGATATCTCTGACGATGAGGGGTATCTTGTCTTATTAGCTCACTATAAGGACCCATGTTCAGTTTGCTAGCTATGCCGGTTAAGCATGCTCGTCTACCCGTTGCATGTGCTGCTCCTGCCTTTCCTAAACAAATGCTAGTGAATTGTGCTATCTACTTTTACCATGCAACCTATTGGTGTATATGTACTATATGTCATGCAATGTGGTGCTCACTTATTAACTATTTGGATAATTAGTTGTCGCCTTCAGTTAACCGTTTGGTTCAATTCTGCAAATGTGATGTTCAATTCTGCAAATGTGATGTTCAATTCTTTAGGCTGCAATTTTTTGTCTTCCATGTGAGAAATAATCGAATTTGTCTTTACAAAATACATGAGAAACAAATACAATTTCTATATTTCCAAGTTGTCAAGCATGCTTGGTTTGGTCAACTATCTGATTTTCTAGTATGTTATACATTGTGCAATGTGGTGCATAGTTAACGTTTGGTTCATTTGTTGTGGTGTTTAGTCAACTGTTTGGTTCAATTCTGCAATATGATGTTCAATTGTTGTGGGTGCATTCGTTTATTGTATACCATGTGAAGAATAAATCGAATTTGGTTGTACTAAATACATGAGAAACAAATACAATTGCTATATTTCCAGGTTGTTAAGCATGCTTGGTTTGGTTAACTATATGATCTTCTATTAGGAGTATGTTATATTGTGCAGTGTGGTGCTTAGTTAAGGTTTGGTTCATTTGTTGTGGTGTTTAGTTAATTGTTTGGTTCAATTCTGCAATGCGATGCCCAATTGTCCTGGGTAGAATTTTGTATTGTTGTGCATGTGAGGAATAAATCGAATTTTTTTGCACTTAATACATGAGAAACATATACAACTGCTATATTTCCTTGTTCTTAATCATGTTTGGTTCGGATAAATGGGTTTTCCATGTGGTTTGAATTAATCTGATGAATCTGCAATATGCTTATTTTTCATCAACATATTTTACTGATAGCATGCGAACCCTCACTTAACCTGATGACTAACTACATTATATGTGTTGCAGGGAAACAATGGGAAGCACTGAGGTTTACAATCGAGGTTTGCACATGCATGGTCCTTTGTCTAATAGCACACTATTGTGCAATTGTAGGAACCATTTTAATATTTAGGTTTTTAACAAGTTGGTCTTTTACATGTAGGTCCTGCTATCAGAGGTTTTGACCCACTATTCGACCATTTTTGCATATGGGGAAATGAGTTGTCCACGAATATTAGTCAAGTCAAGAAATTCAGAAAGATTGTTAGGATAAAAAAATTAGCAACAAAAAACAAAAAGATATTTGTCCGCACAATGAAGAAGACATCAGTTCACTACAAGATGGTACTAACTATTATACCTTGCCTTTTTTATTCCTTTGCCCCATTTTCAATATAGAGAAGATATTTAAGCACTTTTCAGGCCTTTCCAAAGAAGTTCACTGATGATTACCTCTCAAACCACCTACATGGTCAGGAGGCGAGGAAGGTTTTCATACAACATCCACAGTTTAATATTGAAGTGTTCCTGAAGAGGACGAAGGATGGACGGTCAATCATGCACATGTATTGGCCTAAAGTTGCAAAGATCTTCAACATCAACGAGGCTCAATATTCTCCTTCCGCTTCAGCAGTTTTTTAGATGAGATTCATCTGTCTATGTACCGTCTATGATGCTAATTTTGAAAGGATATAGATGTTGCATGTGAAACTTGGTGCTGGTGCAGTTGTGTAATGAGGTAGCTGAGTGTTGAAGCTATATGATGTTGTACTCTGATGTATTTCAATTATCAAATCCTACTTCCTTAATATGGAAATGAAATATATTGTGTGCTTAATACGAAATGTCAATTAGATTAATAAATGGATTATTAATAATAGGGCAGTTAGCCTGCTAATGGCCAATTACCCTGCTAGTTGGGGCTTCCTATTGTAAATGGTTATTGAGAAAACACCGTGGGCGACGACCTCAGGAAACGCACGCAGTTTCTAGGAATAAATCGTGTTGGATCAATGAACAATCACACACAACATCCTCTTGAAAATTGTTTGCGTTAGGCCACCTTGCGCAAACGTTTACCACATAAAAAGTGTGTGTGATGGACAGCCTTTGCCACACAGTTTCTTCTACACACCATGTGTGATGCATTCCATAATGCAAACGATAAAATTGTTTATATCATGTGCAATGGCAATGCTATCACAAATGATTTATTGGGGAAAATTGTGTGTGACGTATCTGCGAGCGGAAACGTTTTCCTTGGAGTGACTGTGTGGGATGTATATATGAACGGAAATGTACTTCTTGGATTAACTGTGTGGGATGTACATACTAACGGAAACATATTCCTTGGATTGACTGTGTGGAATGTACATACGAACGGAAATGGTTAGCAGGGACTGACTGTGTGGGATGTACTTACAACCGGAAACGATTTGGCATGTATAGTTGCATTTTTTAGCACAACTGTACGTATAACCCTATTTGAACACTCGCCGGTCACACACGACCTCATTTTGCCGAGCGTGTGTGCCAGGAGGGCATATCCTCGACGGTTTTTGGTTCGTGTGGGAAGGACCCCCCCCCCATCGCAGTCACTCACTTGGCAACGGTTCGAAGCGCCATCACGGAAAGGGGTTAAAAACTGTTTGTGTAGCACCTCGTTGTACCAGTGTGTTGTCATCATCAACCTTCCTCCATCACCAATTTCATGATGCTCACCGTCGGGAGTGAGTAATTTCTTCGTAGGCTTGCTGGATGGTGATGTGTTGGATGAGATTTATCATGTGATTGAGTTAGTTTTGTTAGGGTTTAATGCCTAATATCCACTATGTTCTGAGATTGATGTTGTTATGACTTTGCTATGCTTAATGCTTCTCACTAGGGTCCGAGTGCCATGATTTCAGATCTGAACCTATTATGTTTTCATGAATATATGTGAGTTCTTGATCCTATCTTGCAAGTTGTAGACACCTATTACGAGTTATGATCCGCATACCCCAAGGTGAAAATAATTGGGATTCTTTCCGATGATTACCGTAGTTTGAGGAGTTCATGTATTCACTAAGTGCTAATGCTTTGTTCTGGTTATCTATTAAAAGGAGGCATTAATATCCCTTAATTTCCTTATGGACCCTACTACCATGGGAGGGTAGGATAAAATATGGCATGCAAGTTCTTTTACATAAGCATGTATGACTATATATGGAATACATGCCTACATTACATTGATGAATTGGAGCTAGTTCTATGTCGCCCTAGGTTATAACTAATGCATGATGAATGCCATCTGACATAATTATCCATCATTGATCCAATGCCTACGAGCTTCTCACATTTTGATCTTTGCTAAGTTACTTTTGATGTGATGCTATTACAATCACAACAAAACTGTTACTGTTACTTTTGCACTATTACCGTTACTTCCATATTGCTACTAAAAACATCGCTGCAGATATTAAGTCTTTCAGGTGTAGTTGAATTGACAACTCAACTGCTAATACTCGTTAATATTCTTTGGCTTCGCTTGTGTCCAATCAATAAATTTGGGTTGAATACTCTACCCACGAAAACTGTTGTTATCCCCTATACTTGTGCGTCATCATAACCCTAATTCCTCTTCTATAAATACCCAAATATTCACCATAGACATAAGGGCACACCAAAAGTACTTCTACGATGCTGCAAGCTTCTGTTCTCAGAGATCCCATCTAGGGACCTTTTTCGGTACTCTGCCGGAGGGGGATTCGATCACGGAGGGGTTCTACATCAACCTTCCCGCCCTTACGATGATGTCTGAGTAGTATACCACAGACCTATGGGTCCATAGCTAGTAGCTAGATGGCTTCTTCTCTCTCTTTGATCTTCAATACAATGTTCTCGATGTTCTTGGAGATCCATTCGATGTAATCTTCTTTTGCGATGTGTTTGTTGAGATCCGATGAATTGTGGGTTTATGATCATATTATCTATGAATATTATTTGAGTCTTCTCTGAGCTCTTTTATGCATGATTTATATACATTAGTATTTCTCTTTGATCTATTGATTTGGTTTGGCCAACCAGATTGATTTTCTTGCAATGGGAGAGGGTGCTTTGTAATAGGTTCAATCTTGTGGTGCTAAATCCCAGTGACAGAAAGGGACATGACATGTATTGTATTGTTGCCATTAAAGATAAAAAAGATGGGGTTATTCACATTGCTTGGATCTATCTCTCTACATCATTTCATCTTGCTTAAGGCGTTACTCCATTCTTGTTAACTTAATACACTAGATGCATGCTTGATAGCGGTCGATGTGTGAAGTAATAGTAGTAGATGCTGGCAAGAGTCGGTCTACTTTTCATGGACGTGATGCCTATATACATGGTCATTGCCTTGTATATCTTCATAATTATTCACTTTTCTATCAATTGTTCAACGGTGATTTGGTTACCCATCGTATGCTTTCTTTCAAGAGAGAAGCCTCTAGTGAAAACTATGGCCCCTGGGTCTATCTTTTATCATATTATTTTCAGATCTATAAAACCAAAAACACAAAAATACCTTGCTGCAATTTATTTACCTTTATTTTACTTCGCACTTTTACTTATCTTTTATATTTATCTCTATCAGATCTCATCCTTGCAAAAAATGGTAAAGGGACTGACAACCCCTTTATCGCGTTGGGTGCAAGTATTTGTTTATTTGTGTAGGTTCTATCATTGGAGACTTGTGTGTTCCTCCTACTAGATTGATACCTTGGTTCTTAACTGAGGGGGATACTTATATCTACTTTGCTTCATCACCCTTTCCTCCTCAAGGGAAAAACCAATGCAAACTCAAGAAGTAGCAATCACTCCCATGGCCCACAGGCCACGGTGGGCCCTAGAACGCAGCACTATTAACCTATTTTTGCTTTCATTCATTCCCTCATCGATCACTAATTAATCTCTACTCAATCCCAGTTAGCAACTTCTTTATCTACCCTAACATATCAATCCTTTGCCATTTTCACCTTGTATCTGCTCCTTGTTCGATAAGGGGTTTCGTGTCGTGTTTTTTCTTTAGCGAAGACCAACTAAAATGGTGCGAGCTTGCAATAGAAAAAGATAGAGATTTTACCACGTAATCCAAATTTCTCCTTGTATAATGTTTGCATATTGGAAAGGTGGACGTCGGGTTATTTTCCTTGCATTACTCGACAATGTTGGCTCTACTTAGCACACTCCTTTCTCTCTAAGTGACGGACGGAATGACAACTATTGGATCTGGTTTCTCTATGAATTTTGTAAACATGAAGGTGTTGGCTAGGTGCATCTTGATCACGATACATAGTTCACTACCACAATTTAATTCTTTCTAAAGATTCCCGAAGGAAATACATCATCTATTTAAAGGAATGTCCAAGTGCTCATACATCTTACCAAACAAAAGAGTTCCAAGAACATAACAAGGGTTTTTCTCATGAGAATAATGGTGATAGATGCGGGCATAGGAGGCACCAGGAACTATCGATGTCGTTAGTTCACCGACACATGGACCTGGTAGGTATCAAAGACAAATTTAAAATATATGAGCAGATGCCTATATTCCATGTTTATAACAAAGTCAAGGACATCATGCAAGTTTATAGAAACAACTACATCGGTGAGGATGGTAAGGTAGTCTTATGGTGGAATTGTATTCCGTTGTGTTATGGGGATAACACTAACTACTCAAAAGAAACTTGTTGCTCATTGGAAACTTTTTCTTAAAGTGAATTCTGAACGATTTGAACTTGTTGCCTTGACCAAATTCTCCAACTACATTCTAGATCTAACAAGTTTACGCAAAATTGATATTTAGAATCCCTTCTCTCTAGGTATTTTAGCTTTAAAACTATAATTTTCGTTGAGCATGCAATTGACTATAATGGTGCCATCGGAAAATACTTCTAATTTGTTATAACTATTGATTTTAATTTTCCATGATTTTTTAGTTGTGAATGGGTTGTCTAGATGCATATTCATCTTGTCACATAGGGCTTAGAGGAGCAATCTAACTCATAGAAAAACCTAAGACTATCTACTGTGTGGTCTGAAAAGTGGTTCAAAACACCGTTTAAACTAAGTGTATATGCTAGAGATGTCAAAATTAAGCCCCCAATACTTAGCAACAAACCAACCTTTTGTTTTCCTCCAAGCACATAGAAATGGAAACAATGGTTGAAAGTAATGGAATTTCAACTCCCAAGGTTAGCTAGGTTATACTCAACGCTTAATAACTGATTTCTAACACTGGGCATCCTGGCCCCACTCATTCAGTTTCATACACATGACTAAACTTGGCACTGAATCTAGAGCCCCCACCTTTCTTTGCTTCTGGGTGGTTCATAATTTGTTCAAAAGGTTTGGCAAAGTTTCTATAGCCTCTGACCCAACAGAGGATAAACCTCATAACAAGAGATTATTTTCTCTATATAGACCTACTGGGGACAAATGAATTAACTTTAGTGCTACCATCCCAGGGCTTTATAAGGAGCAAAGGCTCCTCGACAAGTGGTGAATAGCTTATTTCTCATTTCACCTTTCTGTCATCGAATTGTCTAATCACATTCCATGCATCACTTGTCATCACTATGCACATTAGGGACATGAATCCGATAGACATAGGCATACAAGGCACCAGGAATCACCGACATATCATCATAACTACACCATGCACTGCATCCGTCGGTTCGACGTTGTGCCTCGCCCTCCTACTCCATCGTCTCGACAATTCTCCCACATCTTCGTCTAGTGGGACACCATTGTATGCTTTTGCTCCACCAACCCTGCTACATCACACTTTTAAATCATCTCGATGACCCGACAATACTATGTACACGGTCATGAAGCCTAACACTATTTCTTACTGGTTGTAGACCTTGAGCTTACTTCAGTTGGGTGGATGGAGAAAAACACACTGGCAAGCCTACCAAAGTGCTCCCATGGGTAGAGCCACATTTCTCTCTTCCACGGGGACAACACTACAAATGTAGCATATTAAAGGACAAATGAGAAACTAAAGTAAAAATGAAAGCCACATTATTTCCACACTACTGCAGGGGACAGAATTATTAGGGTTCTTCCATGGGGAGTGATTTTTGTCCTTCAGATTCAGCAGCGAGTGATTCATAGGGGTCGAATCATCGAGCGCCCCGCGTGAACAATTGCAGATCTGTCTGGTCGAGTTTATGCAGAATTGATAGTTAGAGTCATTTTTCTCTAGAGATTTCAAATATTAAGCTAAAAAATTCAAAGAGCAAATGTTTCCTTATGTAGTTGGAGAAAGCTTCTAATTATGGTCACAACTATTGGGTTTATTTTCTATGAATTTTGTAATAATTGATGTGTTGATTAGGTTCATTTTGATCTTGGCACACAAAGTTCATCGGAGCAATTCAGGTCTTCGTGAAAAACCTAAGGTCGTCCACGGTGTGGTCTAGAAGTTGTTCAAAGTTGTTGGGGAATGCGGTATTTGCAAAATATTTCCTATGATCACGCAAGATCTATCTATGTGATGCGTAGCAACGAGAGGGGAGAGTTGATGACCCACAGGTGTAGGGGATCTATCATAGTCCTTTCGATAAGTAAGAGTGTCGAACCCAACGAGGAGCGGAAGGAAATGACAAGCGTTTTTCAGTAAGGTATTCTCTGCAAGCACTGAAGTTATCGGTAACAGATAGTTTTGTGATAAGGTAATTTGTAACTGGTAACAAGCTATGAAAGTAAATAAGGTGCAGCAAGGTGGCCCAATCCTTTTTGTAGCAAAGGACAAGCCTGGAAAAGTTCTTATATAGAAAAAAGCGCTCCCCAGGACACATGGGAATTATCGTCAAGCTAGTTTTCATCACATTCATATGATTCGCGTTCGTTACTTTGATAATTTGATATGTGGGTGGACCGGTGCTTGGGTACTGCCCTTTCTTGGACAAGCATCCCACTTATGATTAAACCCTATTGCAAGCATCCACAATACAAAAGAAGTATTAAGGTAAACCTAACCATAGCATGAAACATATGGATCCAAATCAGCCCCTTACGAAGCAACACATAAACTAGGGTTTAAGCTTCTGTCACTCTAGCAACCCATCATCTACTTATTACTTCCCAATGCCTTCCTCTAGGCCCAAATAATGGTGAACTGTCATGTAGTCGACGTTCACATAACACCACTAGAGGAGAGACAACATACATCTCATCAAAATATCAAACGAATACCAAATTCACATGACTACTTATAGCAAGACTTCACCCATGTCCTCGGGAACAAACTTAACTACTCACAAAGCATATTCATGTTCATGATAAGAGGGGTATTAATATGCATTAAGGATCTGAACAAATGATCTTCCACCAAATAAACCAACTAGCATCAACTACAAGGAGTAATCAACACTACTAGCAACCCACAAGTGCCAATCTGAGGTTTTGGGAAAAACATTGGACACAAGAGATGAACTATGGTTTGAGAGGAGATGGTGCTGGTGAAGATGTTGATGGAGATTGACCCCCTCCTGATGAAAGGATCGATGGTGATGATTTCCCCCTCCCGGAGGGAAGTTTCCCCGGCAGAACAGCTCCGGCGGAGCCCTAGATTGGTTCTGCCGAGGTTCTGCCACGTGGCGGCGGAGTTTCATCCCAAAAGCTTGCTTCCGATTTTATTTTCAGGGTAAAAGACTTCATATAGCAGATGATGGTCACAGGAAGGCTGCCAGGGGGCCCACGAGGCAGGGGGCGCGCCCAGGGGGTAGGGCATGCCCCCCACCCTCATGGACGGTTGGTGGCCCCCCTCTGGTATTTCTTTCGCTCATTATTTTTTATTAATTCCAAAAATGACTTTCGTGGAGTTTCAGGACTTTTGGAGTTGTGAAGAATAGGTCTCTAATATTTGCTCCTTTTCCATCCCAAAATTCCAGCTGCCGGCATTCTCCCTCTTTATGTAAACCTTGTAAAATAAGAGAGAATAGGCATAAGTATTGTGACATAACATGTAATAACAACCCATAATGCAATAAATATCGATATAAAAGCATGATGCAAAATGGACGTATCAACTCCCCCAAGCTTAGACCTCGCTTGTCCTCAAGCGGAAGCCAATATCGAAAAATATGTCCACATGTTTAGAGATAGATGTGTCGATAAAATAAAATACGGACATGATGGCATCATGATCATTCTTATAACACCACATACATAAATTTTGTCATATGATTTCTTATGCTAAAGTAACAATCTATTCACAATATCAAGTATGAATCAAAAACTTCATTGAAAATCAACAAACTGTAATCTCAGTCATTGAGGCAATTGCAATTTATCATAACATCGGAAAGAGTCAATATAAGAGATTTTCGGCAAGCCCACATACTCAACCATCATTTAGCCTTTCAAAATTTATAACACTCACGTAAGTACTTATGGGTATGGAGTTTTAATCAGACACAGAGAAAGATAGGGACTTATAGTGTTGCCTCCCAACCTTTTACCTCAAGGGTAACGTCAACAATAATAGTTCATGCTAACTTACATCCAATTGGATATATGTATCAGGATCTTTCCAACACAAGGTGCTTGCCAAAGGAGAAAATATAAAAAGGAAAGGTGAAGATCACCATGACTCTTAATGTATAAGACAAGAATAAAAAATAGGCCCTTCACAGAGGGAAGCGGAGGTCGTCATGTGCTTTTTGGTTGGATGCACAAAATCTTAATGCAAAAGAATATCACTTTATATTGCCACTTGTGATACGGACCTTTATTATGTAGTCTGTCACTTTTATTGCTTCCATATCACAAGATCGTATAAAGCTTATTTTCTCCGCACTAATAAGTCATACATATTTAGAGAGCAATTTTTATTGTATGCAACATGATAACTTACTTGAAGGATCTTACTCAATCCATAGGTAGATATGGTGGACTCTCATGGCAAAAGTGGGTTTAAGGATATTTGGAAGCATAAGTAGTATTTCTACTTGGTGCAAGGAATTTGGCTAGCATGAGGGGGAAAGGCAAGCTCAACATGTTGGATGATCCATGACAATATACTTTAATTCATATATGAGAAAACATAACCCATTACGTTGTCTTCCTTGTCCAACATCAACTCTTTAACATGTCATACTTTAATGAGTGAATCATAAAAGATGTCCAGGATAGTATATTTATATGTGAAAACCTCTCTTTCTTTATCACTTCCTATTAATTGCAACGATGACCAAAACTATGTTTGCCAACTCTCAACAACTTTTAATCATCATACTCTTTATATGTGAAGTCATTACTCTCCATAAGATCAATATGATCTCTTTTATTTCTTTTTACTCTTTTTATTACCTTAAGATCATAGCAAGATAGCAAAGCCCTTGACTCAACACTAATCTTTATTATATATAGCTCACGGACTCAAGTACATAGAGGGATCACAAAGCAAAACTCAAAATTAATTCATACCAAAACTTTATTCTACTAGATCAAGATATTACCAAAAGGATCGAACTAAGAAAAATGGTAAAGATAGGAGTGTAATGGTGATACGATACCGGGGCACCTCCCCCAAGCTTGGCAGTTGCCAAGGGGAGTGCCCATACCCATGTAATTATGTCTCCTTTGCTGGTGAAGAAGGTGGTGATGATGATGGATAGTCGCACATCGAGCGTAGGAGCTCTTCCAATTTGCGGATAATGCCCTGGAGTGCGATGATATGATCCTTCAACAAAATATTTTCATGTGTGAGATACTTGTTTTGTATGCGAGCTAACTCAATCATCTTGAAAGCTTCAATCTCAGTTGGGGTAAAGAGGTTGGGAAGGGGTTGGATGTCTTCTTCTTCTTCCGCTCGAGCTTGATCCTCCATGACCTTCTTGATCCTATCCTCCTTGTTGATCTCTCTAGGTTCTTCTCTCTTCTACTCCATCTTCATCAGCCAAGCATCGTTGCCTTCATTGTTGGAGGAGGGTGACGACATGATGCCTGGCCTTGACAAATCTGACAGAAAATAGCTCGAAACAAAACAGAGGATATTTGCGTGATACGGTGGTCAAAACCTTTAGGAGATTATATAATGAATTTTTACCGACCAAAAGAAGTATCATGCAAGAAAACGGAGTCCGGAGAGCACACGAGGTGCCCACGAGGCAGGAGGGCGCGCCCAGGGGGGTAGGGCGTGCCCTCCACCCTCGTGGACACCTCGTGTCCTTCCCGGACTACTTCTTACTTTCCTATTTTCTTAAATATTCCAAAACGGAGAAAAATTGCTATTAGAACTGTGTTGGAGTCGGTTTACTTACCGTACCACATACCTATTCCTTTTCGGAGTCTGAAATGTTCTGGAAAGTGTCCCTTATGTATTCCTCTGGGGTTACGGTTTCAATAACATTAGTTTCAACATTTATAGGATTACCTGGGATATTATGTTTGATTCTTTGACTGTTCACCACCTTTGGATTCGTGCCTTCGTAGTTGTTGATTTTTATGGCACCGGAACGATAGACCTCCTCGATAACGTAAGGCCCTTCCCATTTAGAGAGAAGTTTTCCTACAAAAATCTTAAAAGAGAGTTGAAAAGCAAAACATAATCACCTACATTTAACTCATGCTTTTGTATCCTTTTGTCATGCCACCTTTTAACTTTTTCTTTAAACAGTTTGGCATTCTCATAGGCCTGGGTTCTCCACTCATCAAGTGAGATAATGTCAAATAGCATCTTCTCACCGGCAAGTTTGAAATCATAATTGAGCTCTTTAATGGCTCAATATGCCTTATGTTCTAGTTCAAGAGGTAAATGACATGCTTTTCCGTAAACCATTTTATATGGAGACATACCCATAGGATTCTTATATGCAGTTCTATAAGCCCATAATGCATCATCAAGTTTATTGGCCAATTCTTTCTAGATCTATTGACAGTCTTTTGCAAAATTAATTTGAGCTCTGTATTACTTAGCTCTACTTGACCACTATACTGTGGGTGATATGGGGATGTAATACTATGATTAACATCATAGTTAGCAAGCATTTTACGAAAAGTACCATGAATAAAATGTGAACCACCATCAGTCATTAAGTACCTAGGGACTCCAAACCTCGGAAAAATAACTTCTTTAAGCATCTTAATAGAGGTGTTATGATCAGCAGTACTAGTTGGAATAGCTTCTACCCACTTAGGAACGTAATCAACAACAACTAAAATATGTGTATACCCATTAGAGGAAGGAAATGGTCCCATATAATCAAAACCCCAAACATCAAATGGTGAAATAACAAGAGAATAATTCATATGCATTTCTTGATGTCTACTAATATTACCAATTCTTTGACATTCATCACAAGACAAGACAAACTTACGGGCATACTTGAAGAGAGTAGGCTAATAAAAACCGGATTGCAGTACCTTATGTGCAGTTCTATCTCCAGCGTGGTGTCCTCCATATGCCTCAGAGTGACACTTGCGTAGGATCTATTCCTGTTCATGCTCAGGTACACAACGTCTAATAACACCATCTACTCCTTCTTTATAAAGGTGTGGGTCATCCCAGAAGCAATGTCTTAAATCATAGAAAAACTTTTTCTTTTGCTGGTATGTGAAACTAGGTGGTATGAATTTAGCAACAATGTAATTAGCATAATCAGCATAGCATGGAGTAGTATGAGAAGCATTTATGATAGCTAATTGTTCGTCAGGAAAGCTATCATCAATAGGTAGTGGGTCATCAAGAACATTCTCTAACCTAGACAAGTTGTCTGCAACGAGGTTCTCAGCTCCCTTTCTATCAATAATATGCAAATAAAATTCTTGTAGTAGGAGAACCCATCTAATAAGTCTAGGTTTAGCATCTTTCTTTTCCATAAGATATTTAATAGCAGCATGATCAGTGTGAATAGTTACTTTAGAATCAACAATATAAGGTCTAAACTTATCACAAGCAAATACAACTGCTAAGAATTCTTTTTCAGTAATAGTATAATTTCTCTGGGCACTGTCTAGAGTCTTACTAGCATAATGAATAACATTTAGTTTCTTATCAACTCTTTGTCCTAGAACAGCACCAACGGCATAATCACTAGCATCGCACATAATTTCAAAGGGTAAATTCCAATTGGGTGGCTAAACAATAGGTGCAGAAATCAAAGCTTTCTTAAGTATTTCAAATGCTTCTACACAATCATCATCGAACACAAAAGGAATATCTTTTTGTAAGAGATTAGTGAGAGGCCTAGAAATTTTAGAGAAGTCCTTAATGAACCTCCTATAAAAATCGGCACGACCAAGGAAACTTCTTATACCTTTAATGTCCTTGCGACATGGCATCTTTTCAATAGCATCAACCTTAGCTTTATCAACTTCAATACCGCTTTTAGGAATTTTATGCCCCAAGACAATACCTTCATTAACCATAAAGTGGCACTTCTCCCAATTCAAGACGAGACTAGTATCTTCACATGTCTGCAAAACTCGATCAAGGTTGCTCAAGCAATCATCAAAAGAAGACCCATAAACAAAGAAATCATCCATGAAAACCTCACAAATCTTTTCACAAAAGTCAGGGAATATAGCCATCATGCATCTTTGAAAGGTAGCAAGTGCATTACATAAACCAAAAGGCATACGTCTATAAGCAAAAGTACTGAAAGGGCAAGTAAAAGTGGTCTTTTCTTGATCCTCTGCTGACACAGGTATTTGAGAGAAACCAGAGTAACCATCTAGAAAGCAAAAATGTGTATGTTTAGATAACCTTTCTAGCATTTGATCAATAAAAGGTAGAGGGTGATGATCCTTTTTAGTAGCTTTATTTAACTTACAGAAATCAATTACCATCCTATAACCTGTAATAATTCTTTGCAGGATCAATTCATCTTTATCATTAGGAACAACAGTAATACATCCCTTCTTAGGGACACAATGGACAGGGCTTACCCACTGACTATCAGCAACGGGATAAATTATACCTGCCTCCAGGAGCTTTAGTATTTCCTTTCTTACCACTTCTTTCATCTTAGGATTTAATTGTTGTTGGTGATCAATAATTGGTTTGGCGTCTTTCTCCAAATTTATTTTGTGTTGGCATAAAGTGGGACTAATGCCCTTAAGATCATCAAGAGTATATCCAATAGCAGCACGATGCTTCTTCAGAGTTTTCAATAATCTCTCCTCTTCCTGCTCTGAAAGGTTAGCACTAATAATAACAGGATATATCTTCTTTTCATCAAGATAAGCATATTTAAGAGTATCAGGTAATGGTTTAAGCTCAAACACGGGATCACCCTTGGGTGGTGGAGGATCCCCTAAGATTTCAACATTCAAGTTGTGTTTCAAAATAGGTCCATGTTTAAAGAATACTTCATCTATCTCCCTTCTTTCATTCATAAACATATCATTTTCATGGTCTAGTAAATATTATTCTAAAGGATCATTAGGAGGCATGGCAATAGAAGCAAGACCAATAATTTCATCCTTACTAGGCAATTCTTTATCATGACGTTGTCTACGAAAATTAGCAAAATTAAACTCATGAGACATATGTTGGGGAACGTTGCAGAAAATAAAAAAATTATATGCTTTCACCAAGATCAATCTATGAGTTCATCTAGCAACGAGAGAGGGGAGTGCATCTACATACACTTGTAGATCGCGAGCGGAAGCGTTCAAGAGAACGGGGTTGAGGGAGTCGTACTCGTCGTGATCCAAATCACCGGAGATCCTAGCGCCGAACAGACGGCACCTTCGCGTTCAACACATGTACGGTTGAGGAAGACGTCTCCTCCTTCTTGATCCATCAAGGGGGAAGGAGAGGTTGATGAAGATCCAGCAGCACGACGGCGTGGTGGTGGATGCAGCAGCGATCTCGGCAGGGCTTCGCCAAGATTCTGCGAGAGGGAGAGGTGTAGCAAGGGGAGAGGGAGGCACCAAGAGCATGGGTGCGGCTGCCCTCCCTCCCCCCTCTTTATATAGGCCCCCTAGGGGGGGCACCAGCCCTAGGAGATGGGATCTCCAAGGGGGGCGGCCAGGGGGGTGGCTTGCCCCCCAAGGCAAGTGGAGGCGCCCCCACCCCTAGGGTTTCCCAACCCTAGGCGCGGGAGGGGCCCAAGGGGCGCGCACCAGCCATCCAGGGGCTGGTTACCCTCCCACTTCAGACCATGGGGTCCTCCGGGATAGGTTGCCCCACCCGGTGGACCCCCGGGACCCTTCCGGTGGTCCCGGTACAATACTGGTAACCCCCGAAACTTTCCCGATGGCCGAAAATTCACTTCCTATATATAATTATTTACCTCCGGACCATTCCGGAACTCCTCGTGACGTCCGGGATCTCATCCGGGACTTCAAACAACTTTCGGTTTACTGCATACTCATATCTCTACAACCCTAGCGTCACCGAACCTTAAGTGTGTAGACCCTACGGGTTCAGGAGACATGCAGACATGACCAAGACGCCTCTCCGGTCAATAACCAACAGCAGGATCTGGATACCCATGTTGGCTCCCATATGCTCCTCAATGATATCATCGGATGAACCACGATGTCGAGGACGTAAGCAATGCCGTAAACAATTCCCTTTGTCAACCGGTATGTTACATGCCCGAGATTCGATCGTCGGTATCCCAATACCTCGTTTAATCTCGTTACCGGCAAGTCACTTTACTCGTACCGTAATGCATGATCCCGTGACCAGACACTTGGTTACATTGAGCTCATTATGATGATGCATTATCGAGTGGGCCCAGAGATACCTCTCCGTCATACGGAGTGACAAATCCCAGTCTCGATTCGTGCCAACCCAACAGACACTTTCGGAGATACTCGTAGTGTACCTTTATAGTCACCCAATTACATTGTGACATTTGGCACACCCAAAGCACTCCTACGGTATCCGAGAGTTGCACAATCTCATGGTCTAAGGAAATGAAACTTGACATTTGGAAAAGCTCTAGCAAAACAAACTACACGATCTTTGAGCTATGCTTAGGATTGGGTCTTGTCCATCACATCATTCTCCTAATGATGTCATCCCGTTATCAATGACATCCAATGCCCATAGTCAGGAAGCCATGACTATCTGTTGATCAACGAGCTATTCAACTAGAGGCTTACTAGGGACATGTTGTGGTCTATGTATTCACACGTGTATTACGATTTCCGGATAACACAATTATAGCATGAATAACAGACTATTATCATGAACAAAGAAATATAATAATAACCATTTTATTATTGCCTCTAGGGCATATTTCCAACAGTCTCCCACTTGCACTAGAGTCAATCATCTAGTTACATTTGTGATGAATCGAACACCCATAGAGTTCTGGTGTTTTATCATGTTTTGCCCTAGGGAGAGGTTTAGTTAACGGATCTGCTACATTCAGGTCCGTGTGTACTTTACAAATATCTATGTCGCCATCTTGAACATTTTCACGAATGGAGTTGAAGCGACGCTTGATGTGCCTGGTCTTCTTGTGAAACCTGGGCTCCTTGGCAAGTGCAATAGCTCCAGTGTTGTCACATAAGAGTGCGATCGGCCCCAACGCATTGGGTATGACCCCTAGGTCGGTGATGAACTCCTTCACCCAGATTGCTTCATGCGCTGCCTCCGAGGTTGCCATGTACTCTGCTTCACATGTAGATCCCGCCACGACGCTTTGCTTGCAACTGCACCAGCTTACTGCCCCACCATTCAAAATATAGACGTATCCGGTTTGTGACTTAGAGTCATCTAGATTTGTGTCGAAGCTAGCGTCGACGTAACCCTTTACGACGAGCTCTTCGTCACCTCCATAAATGAGAAACATATCCTTAGTCCTTTTCAGGTACTTTAGGATGTTCTTGACCGCTGTCCAGTGTTCCATGCCGGGATTACTTTGGTACCTTCCTAGCAAAGTTACGGCAAGGTTTACATCTGGTCTGGTACACAACATGGCATACATAATAGACCCTATAGCTGAGGCATAGGGGATGACACTCATCTTTTTCTATCTTTTGTCGTGGTCGGGCATTGAGCTGAGTTCAATTTCACACCTTGCAACACAGGCAAGAACCCCTTCTTAGACTGATCCATATTGAACTTCTTCAATATGTTATCAAGGTATGTGCTTTGTGAAAGACCTATGAGGCGTCCCGATCTATCCCTATAGATCTTGATGCCTAGTATGTAAGCAGCTTCTCCAAGGTCCTTCATTGAAAAACACTTATTCAAGTAGGCCTTAATGTTGTCCAAGAGTTCTATATCATTTCCCATCAAAAGTATGTCATCTACATATAATATGAGAAATGCTACAGCGCTCCCACTCACTTTCTTGTAAATGCAGGCTTCTCCATAAGTCTGCATAAACCCAAACGCTTTGATCATCTCATCAAAGCGAATGTTCCAACTCTGAGATGCTTGCACCAGACCATAAATGGATCGCTGGAGCTTGCATACCTTGTTAGCATTCTCAGGGTCGACAAAACCTTCCGGCTGCATCATATACAGTTCTTCCTTAAGATGACCATTAAGGAATGTCGTTTTGACGTCCATTTGCCATTTCTCATAATCATAGTATGCGGCAATTGCTAACATGATTCAGACAGACTTTAGCTTCGCTACGGGAGCGAATGTCTCATCGTAGTCAACCCCTTGAACTTGCCGATAACCCTTAGCAACAAGTCGAGCTTTATAGATGGTAACATTACCATCCGCGTCCGTCTTCTTCTTAAAGATCCATTTGTTTTCTATCGCTCGCCGATCATCGGGCAAGTCAGTCAAAGTCCATACTTTGTTTTCATACATGGATCCTATCTCGGATTGCATGGCTTCAAGCCATTTATTGGAATCTGGGCCCGCCATCGCTTCTTCATAGTTCGAAGGTTCACCATTTTCTAACAACATGATTTCCAGGACAGGGTTGCCATACCACTCTGGTGTGGAACGTGTCCTCGTGGACCTACGAAGTTCAGTAGTAACTTGATCCGAAGTACCTTGATCATCATCATTAACTTCCTCTTCAGTTGGTGCTGGCACCACAGGAACATCTTCCTGAGCTGCGCTACTCACCGGTTCAAGAGGTAGTACTTCATCAAGTTCCACTTTCCTCCCACTTACTTCCCTCGAGAGAAACTCTTTCTCCAGAAAGGACCCGTTCTTGGCAACAAAGATCTTGCCTTCGGATCTGAGGTAGAAGGTATACCCAATGGTTTCCTTAGGGTATCCTATGAAGACACATTTTTTCGACTTGCGTTCGAGCTTTTCAGGTTGAAGTTTCTTGACATAAGCATCGCATCCCCAAACTTTTAGAAACGATAGCTTAGGTTTCTTCCCAAACCATAATTCATACGATGTCGTCTCAACAGATTTAGACGGTGCCCTATTTAAAGTGAATGTAGCTGTCTCTAGAGCGTATCCCCAAAAAGATAGCGGTAAATCGGTAAGAGACATCATAGATCGCACCATATCCAATAAAGTGCGATTACGACGTTTGGACACACCTTTATGCTGAGGTGTTCCAGGTGGCTGAGTTGTGAAACGATTCCACACTTCCATAAGTGCGTACCAAATTCATGACTTAAATATTCTCCTCCACGATCTGATCGTAGGAACTTTATCTTTCGGTCACATTGATTCTCTACCTCATTCTGAAATTCCTTGAACTTTTCAAAGGTCTCAGACTTGTGTTTCATCAAGTAGACATACCCATATCTACTCAAGTCGTCAGTGAGAGTGAGAACATAACGATATCCTCCGTGAGCCTCAACACTCATTGGACTGCACACATCAGTATGTATGATTTCCAATAAGTTGGTTGCTCGCTCCATTGTTCCGGAGAACGGAGTCTTGGTCATTTTGCCCATGAGGCATGGTTCGCATGTGTCAAATGATTCATAATCGAGAGACTCTAAAAGTCCATCAGCATGGAGCTTCTTCATGCGCTTAACACCAATGCGACCAAGGCGGCAGTGCCACAAGTATGTGGGACTATCATTATCAACTTTACATCTTTCGGTATTCACACTATGAATATGTGTAACATCACGTTCGAGATTCATTAGGAATAAACCATTGACCATCGGGGCATGACCATAAAACATATCTCTCATATAAATAGAACAACCATTATTCTCGGATTTAAATGAGTAGCCATCTCGTATTAAACGAGATCCAGATACAATGTTCATGCTCAAACTTGGCACTAAATAACAATTATTGAGGTTTAAAACTAATCCCGTAGGTAAATGTAGAGGTAGCGTGTCGACGGCGATCACATCGACCTTGGAACCATTCCCGACGCGCATCGTCACCTTGTCCTTCGCCAGTCTCCGTTTATTCCGTAGTTCCTGCTTTGAGTTACAAATATGAGCAACCGCACCGGTATCAAATACCCAGGAGCTACTACGAGTACTGGTAAGGTACACATCAATTACATGTATATCACATATACCTTTAGTGTTGCCGGCCTTCTTGTCCGCTAAGTACTTGGGGCAGTTCTGCTTCCAGTGACCACTTCCCTTGCAATAAAAGCACTCAGTCTCAGGCTTGGGTCCATTCTTTGACTTCTTCCCGGCAACTGGCTTACCGGGCGCGGCAACTCCCTTGTCGTCCTTCTTGAAGTTCTTCTTACCCTTGCCTTTCTTGAACTTAGTGGTTTTATTCACCATCAACACTTGATGTTCTCTCTTGATCTCTACCTCCGTTGATTTCAGCATTGAATATACCTCAGGAATGGTCTTTTCCATCCCCTGCATATTGAAGTTCATCACAAAGATCTTGTAGCTCGGTGGAAGCGACTGGAGGATTCTGTCAATAACCGCATCATCCGGGAGATTAACTCCCAGCTGAGTCAAGCGGTTGTGCAACCCAGACATCTTGAGTATGTGCTCACTGACAGAACTATTTTCCTCCATCTTATAGCTGAAGAACTTGTCAGAGACTTCATATCTCTCGACCCGGGCATGAGCTTGGAAAACCATTTTCAACTCTTCGAACATCTCATATGCTCCGTGTTGCTCAAAACGCTTTTGGAGCCCCGGTTCTAAGCTGTAAAGCATGCCGCACTGAACGAGGGAGTAATCATCAGCACGAGACTGCCAAGCGTTCATAACGTCTTGGTTCTCTGGGATGGGTGCTTCACCTAGCGGTGCTTCTAGGACATAATCTTTCTTGGCAGCTATGAGGATGATCCTCAGGTTCCGGACCCAGTCCGTATAGTTGATGCCATCATCTTTCAGCTTGGTTTTCTCTAGGAACGCGTTGAAGTTGAGGGTAACGTGGGCCATTTGATCTACAAGACATATTGTAAAGATTTTAGACTAAGTTCATGATAATTAAGTTCATCTAATCAAATTATTCAATGAACTCCCACTCAGATTAGACATCCCTCTAGTCATCTAAGTGATACATGATCCGAGTCGGCTAGGCCGTGTCCGATCATCACATGAGACGGACTAGTCATCATTGGTGAACATCTCCATGTTGATCGTATCTTCCATACGACTCATGTTCGACCTTTCGGTCTCTTGTGTTCCGAGGCCATGTCTGTACATGCTAGGCTCGTCAAGTTAACCTAAGTGTTTATGCGTGTGTAAATCTGTTTTACACCCGTTGTATGTGAATGTTAGAATCTATCACACCCGATCATCACGTGGTGCTTCGAAACAACGAACTTTCGCAACGGTGCACAGTTAGGGGGAACGCTTTCTTGAAATTATTATGAGGGATCATCTTATTTACTACCGTCGTTCTAAGTAAACAAGATGCAAAAACATGATAAACATCACATGCAATCAAATAGTAGTGACATGATATGGCCAATATCATATAGCTCCTTTGATCTCCATCTTCGGGGCTCCATGATCATCTTCGTCACCGGCATGACACCATGATCTCCATCATCATGATATCCATCATCGTGTCTCCATGGGGTTGCTCGCCAACTATTACTTCTACTACTATGACTAACGGTTTAGCAATAAAGTAAAGTAATTACATGGCGTTGAATCAATGACACGCAGGTCATACAATAATTAAGACAACTCCTATGGCTCCTGCCGGTTGTCATACTCATCGACATGCAAGTCATGATTTCTATTACAAGAACATGATCTCATACATCACATATATATCATTCATCATTCATCACAACTTTTGGCCATATCACATCACAATCACATGCTGCAAAAACAAGTTAGACGTCCTCTAATTGTTGTTGCATGTTTTACATGGCTGCAATAGGGTTCTAGCAAGAACATTTTCTTACCTACGTAAAAGCCACAACGTGATTTGCCAACTTCTATTTACCCTTCATAAGGACCCTTTTCATCGAATCCGCTCCAAGTAAAGTGGGAGAGACAGACACCCGCTAGCCACCTTATGCAACTAGTGCATGTCAGTTGGTGGAACCTGTCTCATGTAAGCGTACGTGTAAGGTCGGTCCGGGCCGCTTCATCCCACAATACCGCTGAAGCAAAATAAGACTAGTAGTGGCAAGAAAGTTGACAACATCTACGCCCACAACAAATTTGTGTTCTACTCGTGCAAAGAGAACTACGCATAGACCTAGCTCACAATGCCACTGTTGGGGAACGTTGCAGAAAATAAAAAAATTCTATGCTTTCACCAAGATCAATCTATGAGTTCATCTAGCAACGAGAGAGGGGAGTGCATCTACATACCCTTGTAGATCGCGAGCGGAAGCGTTCAAGAGAACGGGGTTGAGGGAGTCGTACTCGTCGTGATCCAAATCACCAGAGATCCTAGCGCCGAACGAACGGCACCTCTGCGTTCAACACACATACGGTTGAGGAAGACGTCTCCTCCTTCTTGATCCAGCAAGGGGGAAGGAGAGGTTGATGAAGATCCAGGAGCACGACGGCGTGGTGGTGGATGCAGCAGCGATCTCGGCAGGGCTTCGCCAAGCTTCTGCGAGAGGGAGAGGTGTAGCAAGGGGAGAGGGAGGCACCAAGAGCATGGGTGCGGCTGCCCTCCCTCCCCCCCTCTTTATATAGGCCCCCTAGGGGGGCGCCGGCCCTAGGAGATGGGATCTCCAAGGGGGGGCGGCGTCCAGGGGGGTGGCTTGCCCCCCAAGGCAAGTGGAGGCGCCCCCACCCCTAGGGTTTCCCAACCCTAGGCGCAGGGGGGCCAAGGGGGGGCGCACCAGCCCACGAGGGGCTGGTTCCCCTCTCACTTCAGCCCATGGGGCCCTTCGGGATAGGTGGCCCCACCCGGTGGACTCCCGGGACCCTTCCGGTGGTCCCAGTACAATACTGGTAACCCCGAAACTTTCCCGATGGCCGAAACTTCACTTCCTACATATAATTATTTACCTCCGGACCATTCCGGAACTCCTCGTGACGTCCGGCTCATCCGGGACTCCGAACAACTTTCGGTTTACTGCATACTCATATCTCTACAACCCTAGCGTCATCGAACCTTAAGTGTGTAGACCCTACGGGTTCAGGAGACATGCAGACATGACCGAGACGCCTCTCCGGTCAATAACCAACAGAAGGATCTGGATACCCATGTTGGCTCCCATATGCTCCTCGATGATCTCATCGGATGAACCACGATGTCGAGGACTCAAGCAATCCCGTATACAATTCCCTTTGTCAACCGGTATGTTACATGCCCAAGATTCGATCGTCGGTATCCCAATACCTCGTTTAATCTCGTTACCGGCAAGTCACTTTACTCGTACCGTAATGCATGATCCTGTGACCAGACACTTGGTCACATTGAGCTCATTATGATGATGCATTACTGAGTGGGCCTAGAGATACCTCTACGTCATACGGAGTGACGAATCCCAGTCTCGATTCGTGCCAACCCAACAGACACTTTCGGAGATACCCGTAGTGTACCTTTATAGTCACCTAGTTACGTTGTGACGTTTGGCACACCCAAAGCACTCCTACCATATCCGGGAGTTGCACAATCTCATGGTCTAAGGAAATGATACTTGACATTTGGAAAAGCTCTAGCAAATCGAACTACACGATCTTTGAGCTATGCTTAGGATTGGGTCTTGTCCATCACATCATTCTCCTAATGATGTGATCCCGTTATCAATGACATCCAATTCCCATAGTCAGGAAACCATGACTATCTGTTGGTCAACGAGCTAGTCAACTAGAGGCTTACTAGGGACATGTTGTGGTCTATGTATTCACACGTGTATTACGATTTCCGGATAACACAATTATAGCATGAATAACAGACTATTATCATGAACAAAGAAATATAATAATAACCATTTTATTATTGCCTGTAGGGCATATTTCCAACAACATATCCCCTAAGTCAATCGTAACAACATCCTTTTTGCAATCTATCTTAGCATTAACAGTGTTCAAGAAGGGTCTACCAAATATAATGGGACAAAAGTCATCTTGTGGGGAACCAAGAACAAGAAAATCAGCAGGATATTTAACTTTCCCACACAAGACTTAAACATCTCTAACAATCCCAATTGGTGAAATAGTATCTCTATTGGCAAGCTTAATTGTAACATCTATTTCTTCTATCTCAGCAGGTGCAATATCATGCATAATTTCTTTGTATAAGGAATGAGGTATTGCACTAGCACTAGCACCCATATCACATAAGCCATGATAACAATGATCTCCTATTTTAACAGAAATAACAGGCATGTCTACAACAGGTCTATGTTTCTTAGCGTCGGGTCTAACAATTCTAGCAGCTGCATCACAGAAATAAATAACATGCCCATCAATATTATCAGCCAAGAGATCTTTAACCATAGCAATACTATGCTCAACTTTAATTTGCTCAGGAGGTGTATATGTTCTAGTATTATTCTTACAAACCACAGTCGAAGCTTTAGCATGATCCTTTATCCTAACACGGAAAGGTGGTTTCTCAACATAAGTAGAAGGAACAATAGGATCATTATAAGTGATAGTATTTTCTTCAACTTTAATAGGTGCTACTACTTTTACTTCAGTGGGAGGATTATATTTAAACCACTTCTCCTTAGGGAGGTCAACATGAGTAGAAAATGATACACATAAGGAAGCTACTATCTCAGAGTCAAGTCCATATTTAGTGCTAAATCCACGAAAAGCATCGGTATCCATAAAAGAGTTAACACAATCAAACTTAGGTGTTATACCTGACTCTTATCTTTGTCGAGATCCCAATCTTCAGAGTTGCGTTTAATTCTTTCCAATAAATCCCATTTGAATTCAATAATCTTCATCATAAAAGAACCAGCACAAGAAGTATCTAGCATGGAGCGATTATTGAGAGAAAGTCGAGCATAAAAATTTTGAATAATCATTTCTCTTGAGAGATCATGATCGGGGCATGAATATAACATTGACTTAAGCCTCCCCCAAGCTTGAGAAATGCTTTCTCCTTCGCGAGGCCAAAAATTATATATATAATTACGATCATGATGAACAAGATGCATAAGATAAAACTTCTGATGAAATTCCAATTTCAATCGTTTATAGTTCCATGATCCCATATCATCACATAGCCTACACCATGTCAATGCCTCTCCCTTCAAATATAAAGGGAAGACCTTCTTCTTGATAACATCATCGGGCATAGCTGCAAGCTTAAATAATCCACAAACTTCATCCACATAGATTAGGTGTAAATCGGGATGCAATGTTACATCTCCTGTAAAGGGATTAGCTAGCAGTTTCTCTACCATACCTGAAGGAATTTCAAAGTAAACATTTTCAGTAGGTTCAGTAGGTTGAGGATCAACTCTTTGCTCTACTGGTCTGGGTGAAGATACCCCGAACAAGCCCCTCAAAGCATTATGTTCCATAGTAACAAGTGACAGTAAATTTCAGCACACTATATAAATTTTTCCTTACCAAGTTCCACTTACCAAAGGTGCTTCACTCCCCGGAAACGGGGCCAAAAAGAGTCTTGATGACCCACAAGTGTAGGGGATCTATCGTAGTCCTTTTGATAAGTAAGAGTGTCGAACCCAATGAGGAGCAGAAGAAAATGACAAGCGGTTTTCAGTAAGGTATTCTCTGCAAGCACTGAAATTATCGGTAATAGATAGTTTTGTGATAATATAATTTGTAACGGCTAACAAGCTATGAAAGTAAATAAGGTGCAGCAAGGTGGACCAATCCTTTTTGTATCAAAGGACAAGCCTGGACAAGTTCTTATATAGAGAAAAGCGCTTCTGAGGACACATGGGAATTATCGTCAAGCTAGTTTTCATCACGTTCATATGATTCGCGTTCATTACTTTGATAATTTGATATGTGGGTGGACCGGTGCTTGGGTACTGCCCTTCCTTGGACAAGCATCCCACTTATGATTAACCCCTATTGCAAGCATCCGCAACTGCAAAATAAGTATTAAGGTAAACCTAACCATAGCATGAAACATATGGATCCAAATCAGCCCCTTACGAAGCAACGCATAAACTAGGGTTTAAGCTTCTTCCACTCTAGCAACCCATCATCTACTTATTACTTACCAATGCCTTCCTCTAGGCCCAAATAATGGTGAAGTGTCATGTAGCGACGTTCACATAACACCACTAGAGGAGAGACAACATACATCTCATCAAAATATCGAACGAATACCAAATTCACATGACTACTTATAGAAAGACTTCACCCATGTCCTCAGGAACAAACGTAACTACTCACAAAGCATATTCATGTTCATGATAAGAGGGGTATTAATATACATTAAGGATCTGAACAAATGATCTTCCACCGAATAAACCAACTAGCATCAACTACAAGGAGTAATCAACACTACTAGCAACCCACAGGTACCAATCTGAGGTTTTGGGACAAAGATTGGATACAAGAGATGAACTAGGGTTTGAGAGGAGATGATGCTGGTGAAGATGTAGATGGAGATTGACCCCCTCCTGATGAGAGGATCGATGGTGATGATTTCCCCCTCCCGGAGGGAAGTTTCCCCGGCAGAACAGCTCCGCTGGAGCCCTAGATTGGTTCCACCAAGGTTCCGCCTCGTGGCGGCGGAGTTTCGTCCCGAAAGCTTGCTTGCATTTTTTTCAGGGTAATAGACTTCATATAGCAGAAGATGGTCACCGGAAGGCTGCCAGAGGGCCCACGAGGCAGGGGGCGCGCCCAGGGGGGTAGGGCGCGCCCCCCACCCTCGTGGACGGTGGGTGGCCCCCCTCTGATATTTCTTCTGCTCAATATTTTTTATTAATTCCAAAAATGACTTTCGTGGAGTTTCAGGACTTTTGGAGTTGTGTAGAATAGGTCTCTAATATTTGCTCCTTTTCCAGCATAGAATTCCAGCTGCCACTATTCTCCCTCTTTATGTAAACCTTGTAAAATAAGCAAGAATAGGCATAAGTATTGTGACATAACGTGTAATAACAGCCCATAATGCAATAAATATCGATATAAAAGCATGATGCAAAATGGACGTATCAAGAGTGTGTCCACGTACCCTCGTAGACCGAAAGCGGAAGCGTTTCAATAACGCGGTTGATGTAGTCGAATTTCTTCGCGATATAACCGATCAAGTACCGAATGTACGGCACCTCCGTGTTCAGCACACGTTCAGCTCGATGACGTCCCTCGAACTCTTGATCCAGTTGAGGCCGAGGGAGAGTTTCGTCAGCACGACGGTGTGGCGACGGTGGTGATGAAGTTACCAGCGCAGGGCTTCGCCTAAGCACTACGACGATATGACCGAGGTGTGTAACTGTGGAGGGGGTACCGCACACGGCTAAGAGAAGACTTGGTGTGTCTTTGGGGTGCCCCCTACTCATGTATATAAAGGAGGGAGGGAGAGAGGCAGACCCTCCTAGGGGCGCACCAAGTGTAGGGAGTCCTACTAGGACTCCGAGGTCCTAGTAGGATTCCCTTTCCTTCTCGGAGTAGGAAGAAGGAAAGGAGGGAGAGGGAGAAGGAAAAGGGGGGTCGCGCCCTCACCCCTTGTCCAATTCGGTTTGGGCAAGGGGAAGGCGTGCACGACCTCATGGCCCTTCTTCCCTCTCTCCACTAAAGCCCAATAAGGCCCATTAACTTCCCCCGGCGAATTTCCGTAACTCCCCGGTACTCCAAAAAATACCCGAATCACTCAGAACCTTTCCGATATCCGAATATAGCCTTCCAATATATGAATCTTTACGTCTCAACCATTTCGAGACTCCTCGTCACGTTCGTGATTTCATCCGGGACTCCTAACAAACATCGGTCATCAAAACACATAACTCATAATACAAATCGTCATTGAACGTTAAGCATGCAGACCCTACGGGTTCGAGAACTATGTAGACATGACTAAGACACATCTCCGGTCAATAACCAATAGCGGAACCTGGATGCTCATATTGGCTCCTACATATTCTACAAAGATCTTTATCGGTCAAACCGGATAACAACATACGTTGTTCCCTTTGTCATCGGTATGTTATTTGCCCGAGATTCGATCGTTGGTATCATCATACCTAGTCCAATCTTTTTACTGGCAAGTCTCTTTACCCGTTCCGTAATACTTCATCCCGCAACTAACTCATCAGTCACAATGCTTGCAAGGCTTATATTGATGAGTATTACCGAGAGGGCCCAGAGATACCTCTCCGAAACACGGAGTGACAAATCCTAATCTCGATCTATGCCAACCCAGCAAACACCTTCGGAGACACCTGTAGATCACCTTTATAATCACCCATTTATGTTGTGACATTTGATAGCACACAAAGTGTTCCTCTGGTATTCGGGAGTTGCATAATCTCATAGTCTAAGGAACATGTATAAGTCATGAAGAAAGCAGTAGCAATGAAACTGTAACGGTCATAATGCTAATCTAACGGATGGGTCATGTCCATCACATCATTCTCCTAATGATGTGATCCCGTTCATCAAATGACAACACATGTCTATGGTTAGGAAACATAACCATCTTTGATTAACGAGCTAGTCAAGTAGAGGCATACTAGGGACAATATGTTTTGTCTATGTATCCACACATGTACTAAGTTTCCGGTTAATACAATTCTAGCATGAATAATAAACATTTATTGTGAAATAAGGAAATAATAATAACTTTATTATTGCCTCTTGGGCATATTTTCCTTCAAAAGCACCATTTGAACTGATTCCATACATCAAGTATATCAAAATTAATAGAAATCGTTAGCAACGAACCAAGTTTTTCATTTGGTTCCAAGCAAAGAGAAAAAGAAAGAAAAGATGAAAGTGACAAAATTTCAACTCCCAAGATTCGGCTAGCTCATACTCAACAGTCAATAACTCATTTTTTTACACACTGGACCTGACTCATTCATCTCCATACACATGACAAAAATCGTCGCCGAATCTAGAGCCCCACCTTTTTTGCCTTGAATAGGTGCATCCTTTGTCCAAAGATTTGACAAAGTTTCATAGGCTCTGACCTACCAAAGTACAAAACACTTAATAGATTTTTAGATATTGACCTACCCAAGGAAAATGGTTCGTGTTAGTGCCTACTACTGAAGGCTTTTATAAGGAACAAGGCTCCCCCCAACAAGTGGCGAAATAGCTTATTTCTCATTTCACCTTTCTATCTTCAAATAGTCAAATCACATTTGGTGCATCATTTGTCGTGTTTATTCGCATTACGGATATGGATTGGATAGACATAGGCATAGAAGGCACCAGGAATCACTGATGTATCACCATAAACACAATATGCACTACGTGAATAGGTATCTCAACGTGCCTCGCCCTCCTACTCCATCGTCTCGACCAATCTCCCCATGTCTCATCCATTGGCCAACCATTGTTCCATGTTGCTACGGCAGACACGTGCGCCACACGCACAGAACATGTCCCTAGCGCAACAATCTGACCAAGATTGTCATGAAGTCCAGAACAAAATTGTATGCATTAGCATCCTTTAGCTGGGTCAACGGAGAAAAAACATCGGCGAGCGCCCTTGGAGAGACGGAGCTGCATTTGTAACTTACATGGAGACCACACCACAAATGTGGGTAATGATGAGGAAAATGAGAAAAAGGGGAAATGAAACCAATCATTTCCACGCGCCTGCAGGAAACGGATTATTAGCGTTCTTGCTTTAACTTTACTCCACCTCCCCTCCCCCCTTCTCTCTCTTCCCTCGAATAAATTCTTCCTCCACTGCCTCACGAAAGGCGCCGTGGAAAAGCTTCCATCTTTGTACCCATTGCCCGCCATGACCACTCGCTCCCGGGGCCCCTGATGATCCCGTACTCCATGTGACCCCCTCCTCCTCTGCCAGGTGATTCTGCTCACTCCCCATGCTCCCCGCTGAGCTGAAATGCAGAGAGCCATTGTTCTTCCGCAATTGCCATGCGTCGAGACTGAAATCCGTGGTTCATCCCCGGCTTCCTCCTTGCAAATTCTGCAGTTTTTCAGTGCACGAGAAAGGGGTGCACGCCTTGCTTGCCGCCTGCGATTTCTTTGCCTACTCTGAATTTCGAGCTGCTGGATTTTGTTGCCTTGACCAAATGATCCTACTTTTCTAGATATGACAGGCCGACTTGAATTGACGGTTGTCCGTGGCTCCACAATTTAACCGTGCGGTGCATGCTCGAAAGAAAAGGCAAACAGACATACATACGTACGTACGCATGTTTTGGGTTTTGTTTGTTCGTCAATGGAGAGCTAGGGGTGGTTGTGATACCGTGCCCAAACTGGCGCATTCATTCATGTGGCAACGTGGACACGTACACGACCATTTTGAGACGTGCATAGAATAGGGCCTCATTCCCATGGATCACGAGCCGCGGTGGGCCCTAGACTGCAACACTATTAACCTTTTTTTTACTTCCATTCATTCAGTCATCTCAATAACTAATTAATCTCCACTCAGTTCAGTCATCTCAATCACTAATTAATCTCCACTCAATCCAGTCAACCAATTGCTTTATCTACCCTAACTTTAAATATCAATCTATCTGCTCCTAATTCCGACAAGGGGTGTCGTGTAATGTTTTTTTCCTCGAGCGGAGACCAACTAAAATGGTGCGAGCGTGGAATAGAAAAATATAGAGATTTTACCACGTAGTCCAAATTTCTCTCGGTCTATAATGTTTGCATATTGGAAAGGTGTCGCCGGGTTATTTTCCTTGCATTACTCGACAATGATGGCTCTACTTAGCACACTCCTTTCTTTCTAAGTGACAAGCGGAATGACAACTATTGGATCAGGTTTCTCCTTGAATCTTGTAATGATGAAGGTGTTGGCTAGGTGCATCTTGATCTTGATATGCAGTTCATTACAACAATTTAGTTCTTTCTAAAGAAGCCCGAAGGAAATGCAGCGTTTATTTAAAGGAATGACCAAAATTGCCCATAGCGCATGACAAAATAAGGAGTTCCAAGAACATACAATGGGTTTTCTCATGAGAATAATGGTGATGGATGCGGGCATAGGAGGCACTAGGAACTATTGATGCAGTTAGTTCACCAACACTTGGACCTGGTAGGTATCAAAAACAAATTAAAAATATATGAGCACATGCCTGTATGCCATGTTTATAACATGATGCTCACTCTTACCCCCTCTTTTCACATGACAAGTAAGAAGGTAAGAGTTAATCAGACCACTTCTTAATCAAATCAACGTCTCAGATCTATTATGTACTTTTAGCTCTCATGTGAAAAGGGGAGGTAAGTGGGAGCATGCTAAAGTCGCGGACATCCTATCGATTTTATAGAAATAACTACATCAGTGGGATGGTACGGTAGTCTCGGGGTGAAACCGTATTCCTTAGTTTTATGGGGATAACTTTGACTACTCAAAAGAAACTTGTTGCTCATTGAATTTTTCTTAAAGTGAATTTTGAGCGGTTTGAACTTGTTGCCTTGATTGAATGCTCCAACTTTGTTCTAGATCTAACAAGTTTACACAAAATCGATATTTAGAACCTCTTCTCTCTAGGGCATTTGGATTTAAAACTATAATTTTTGTAGATCATGCAATTGATCACTAACTGTGCTATCGGACAAAGCTTATGATTTGCTATAACTATTGAGTTTTATGTTCCATGATTTTTTTGTCGTGAATGGGTTAGCTAGATGCATATTCATCTTGTCACATAGGCCTCAACGAAGCAATCTAACTCGTAGAAAAACCTAAAACCATCCATCATGTGGTCTGAAAAGTGGTTCAACCCACAGTTTAAACTAATTGTATACGCTAGGGATGTCAAAATTAAGCTCCAAATCTTTAGCAACAAACCAACGCTTTGTTTTCCTCCAAGCGAATATAAATGGAAACAAAGTCTAGAAGTAATGAAATTTCAACTCCCAAGGTTAGCTAGGCTTTGTTCAGCGGTCAATAACTCATTTCTAACACTGGGCATCCTCCCCACTCACTCACTTCCCTACACATGACTAAACTTGGCGGTGAACCTAGAGCCCCCACCTTTCTTTGCTTCAAGACGGTTCATAATTTGTTCAAAAGGTTTGGAAAAGCTTCCATATAGTCTTCAACCCACCAGAGGACTAATCACATAACAAGCGAGTTTTCTCTCTATTAACCTACCAGAGGACAAAAAAGTTTACGTTAGTGTTTATCATCCAAGACTTTTATAAGGAGCAAAGGCTCCCCAAAACAAGTGGTGAATAGCTTATTTCTCATTTCACCTTTCTATCCTTGAACTCTCCAATCACATTTCGTGCTTCTTTGTCGTACCTATGCACATTAGGGGCGTGAACCTAATAGACATAGGCATAGAAGGCATCGGGAATCACCGACATATCATCATAACTACATCATGCACCGCATCCATGGGTTTGACGTTGTGCCTCGTCCTCCTACTACACCATGGCGCCTACCTACTCCATCGCCGGGATCACTCTCCCATGTCCTCGTCTGGTAGCACACCATTGTACCCTTTTGCTCCACCAACTCGATACACCGCACTCTTAAATCATCTCGGTGACCCGACAATATTACCTAGACGGCCGTGAAGCCTAGCACTAAATCTTACTAGCTAGACGCCCCAAGCTTCGTTTAGCTAGGTAGACGTAGAAAAAAACATGAGCGAGCCTACAACGATCCTCCCTAGAATAGAGCTGTATTACTCGCATCCACAGGGATCACACTGCAAATGTAGCTAGTCAAAGCTGAAATGGAAAAAATGAAATAGAAGCAAATCATTTCCATGCGGCTGCAGAAAACGTAATTACTAGGGTTCTTGCTTTAACTGCACTCCACCTCCCCCTCCCCCTTCTCTCTTCCCCCAAATCAATTCTTCCTCCAGTGCCTCACGAAAGGCACGGCGGAAAAGCTTCGGCCTTTGTCCCCATTGCCCATCGTGGCCAGTCCCTCCCAGCACCCCCCTGATGATCCCGCACTCCATGTGACCCCCTTCCTCCTCTGCCAGGTGACTCTGCTCACGCCCCGTGCCTCCCTTCGAGCTGAAATCTGGAGGTTTTTTCATTCTTTTTAGATTCTCGCGTGCTGGGAGGGAAATCCGTGGTTCATCCCCGATTTCCTCCTTGCAAATTCCAGAGTTTTTTTAGTGCATGGAAATTGTGCGTGTCCCACCCTTGCCGCTGACGATTTGTTTACCTACTCTGAATTTTGGGTTGCTAGAATTTGTTGTCTTGACCGAGTGCTCCAAGTTTTCAAGACCTGCCTGGGCGAGTTTCCGTGAAATTGACAGTTAATTTGTAGATCACCCCCACCCGCAAAAAAAATTGTAGCTCACCCGAGCGGTGCCTGCTCCACAGAAGAAGAAAATAGACAACACCTACGTATGCTCTGGGTTTTTGTTTGTTCGCTGGAGGAGCCCCATTTCTAGGCGTCGCACGGAACTGAGCCTCATTCATGTGGCCCAAGAGTCACATAGGCTCCAGGCCGTAGCACTGCTAACCTCCTTTTGCTTTCGTTCATTCCACTCACCGGTCACTAATTAATCTGCACACACACAGTCTGAGTCCCCCAACTGCTTTATCCACCCTAACCTGGAATATCAATCTTTTATGATTTTCAATTTTTTTCCTCGTATTTGTTCCTAATTGTGATAACGGGTCCATGTCATGTTTTATTTCATCGAACTGTGACCAACTAAAATGGTAGGGGTGGGTGCAATATAAAAGATAGATATTTTACAACGTAATTTCAATTTCTCTGTGTGAATCATGTATGGATATAATGGAAAGGTGTCGTCGCTTCCTTTGTTTGCATTACTCGGCAATGGTGGCTTTGCTTAGCACACTTGTTTCCCTCTAAGGAACAAACGGATTGACAACCATTGGATCCGGTTTCTCCATGAATTATGTAATGATGAAGATGTTGGCTAGGTGGATCCTTATCTTGATACATAGCTCATTACAACAATTTAGCTCTTTATAAAGATGCCTGAAGGAAATACATCATTTATTTAAAGGAATGTTCAAGTGCTCATAGCGTCTGACCAAACAAAGGAGTACCAAGAACATAACAAAGGGTTTTCCCATGAAAATAATGGTTGGGGATGAAAAAAGTGCTATTGGGTCCTATTTCGCATGAGTTTTGTAAATAATTAATGTGATGACTAGCTATATTATACTCTCGGCACAAGGAGCTTGGTAGAATAATTTAACTCTAGTTTTTAAACCCCTAAGAGCATCCACTATGTGGTTAGAAGGCGGTCTACGCACTACACATCAAAATTAAGTCAGAAATCCTTAGCATCGAACCAAGTATTTGGTTTGGCTCCAAGCAAATAAAGGAATAGACGAAAACTTGGAGGAGATGGAATTTTAGCTCCTAAGGTTCGTCGAGGCTAAACTAGGAAGTTAATAACTCATTTTTTTTAAATTGGCTTCAATTATGCATCTCCATACATGGGAGTAAAATTAGACACTATAGATGGGCTAACAAATCCATCATTTTTTAATGGTTGCCAAAGTTCTCATAGCCTTCGACTAACTAGAGTACCAGCGAAATAACCAAATATTTTTAACTATTTATCTGCAGAGGTACGTATAGTTGCATGTCAATGCCTATCACCCAAGGCTTTTATAAGGAGCAAGATTTCCGCCAAGCAAATAGTGAAGAGCTTATTTTGGTCTTAGCATTTTCAATCCAACTTCGCGCATTGTTTGTTGAGTCATTAAATGTTAGGAATATGCATAGATGCGGGCATAGGAGGCACCGGGAACTACCGATTTTGTTTGTTCACCAACACTTGGACCTAGTAGGTGTCAAAAAGAAATAAAAATATATATGAGCACAAGCCTACATGTCATGTTTATAACAAAGTCATGGACATGATGTCGGTTTTATAGAAATAACTACGCCGGTGAGGTGGTAAGGTAGTCCCAGAGTGTTGTATTCCTTATTTTTACTTGGATAACACCGTAAATGTGACTGCACAAAAGAAACTTGTTGCTCGTTGGAGAATTTTTCTTACTCTGAATTTTGAGTGGTTTGAACTTGTTGCCTTGACCGAATGCTCCAACTTTTTTATAGATATGACAAGTTTACACAAAATTGATAGTTATAGTACCTTCCTCTAGGGCTTTCAACTTTTAAGCTACAATTTCATTGAGCAATAAATTCACTGTGCTATTGGAGCAAGCTTCTAATTCTTGTGCTAACTATTGGGTTTTATGTTTCATGAATTTTGTAATCATGAATGTGTTGGCTAGATGCATCTTCACGTTAGCACATAGGGCTCACAAAGCTTCATCATAAAAACCTAAGTCCATCCTTTGTGTGATCTAAAAAAGGTTCAAACCAATGCTTGAACCTTTGATTGGCCATCTTGGCACACTGGAGATGTCAAAATTAAGGTAGAAATCCTTAGCAACGAACCAAGTTTTTGTTGGGCTACGAGTGAATAGAAAATGGAA
The DNA here is from genome assembly GCF_018294505.1 of Triticum aestivum. NCBI lineage: Eukaryota > Viridiplantae > Streptophyta > Magnoliopsida > Poales > Poaceae > Triticum > Triticum aestivum. Next base: position 13,725,837 of record NC_057807.1, read on the forward strand.
ACAAAGGCTGCAAGTGGTGAAATTTCAACTACCAAGGTTTGCTAGGCTATAGTCAATGGTTAATAACTTGTTTCTAACATTGGGCATGCATCCGCGCCACACTGGCTCAAGTCCATACACATGACTAAGACA
>NC_057807.1:13726260-13728847 GCF_018294505.1 Triticum aestivum
AGTCAGTTCATGATTTGTCAAAGGTTTGACAAAACTCCCATAGCCTCCGACCCACCAAAGGACTAACCACATAACACAAGATTCTCGCTCTCTCTCCACTGACCTACCTGGGGACAAATGACTTCACGTCAATGCCTACCATCTAAGGATTTTATAAGAAGCAAAGGCTCCCCAACAAGTGGTGAATACCTTATTTCTTCTTTAAGTGTTTATCTTCAATTTATCTAACCACATTTTGTGCATCATTTGTCATTCCTATGCACATTAGAAACATGAATCCAATAGATATAGGCATAGAAGGCACCAGGAATCACCGAGATGACATCATAGCCACGCCATGCACAGCCTCCCTCAATTTGACGTCGTGCCTCGCCCTCCTACTCCACCATGGCGCCTTCCCACTCCATTGTCTCGACTATTCTCCCACGATCTTGTCCGTTGGCACACCATTTTACCCTTTTACTCCACCAACCCCGTACACCACACTCTTGAATCATTTCGGTGACCCTACAAGATTACCCAGACAGTCGTGAAGCCTAGCACTAAATCTTATTAGATGGATGCCCCGAGCTTCGTTTAGTTGGGTAGACACAAAGAAAACATGAGCGAGCCTACAGCCTCCAAGCATAGCAATGCATTACTCGCATCCATAGGGATCACACTATAAATATATCCAATAAAAGGTGAAATGAAAAAAATAGAAGCAAAATTTTCTAGATCTGCCTGCTCGAGTTTATGCACAATTGATAGTTAGAGTCACTTCTCTCTAGGGATTTCAAATATTAAGCTAAAAAATTTGAAGAGCAATGTTTCCTTGTATTATTGGAGAAAGCTTCTAATTTTGGCCACAACTATTGGGTTTATTTTCTATGAATTTTGTAATAATTAATGTGTTGATTAGGTGCATATTCATGTTGGCACACAAAGTTCAGCGGAGGAATTTAACTCTTCGTGAAACACCTAAGGCCATCCACGGTGTGGTCCGAAAGCGGTCAAAGCACCGTTTGAATTCAATCCATACATCAGGGATATCAAAATTAAGTAGAAATCCTTAGAAGTGAACCAAGTTTTTGGTTTGGCTCCAAGCAAAGATAAAATCAAAGAAGGGATGAAAGTGACGAAATTTCAACTCCCAAGGCTCGGCTAGGCCATACTCGACAGTTAATAACTCATTCTTTTACACACTGGACCCGACTCATTCATCTCCATACACATAATTAAAATCGTCGCGGAATCTAGAGCCCCACCTATTTTTCTTCAAATCATTTCATCTTTTGTCCAAAGATTTGAGAAAAGTTTCATAGCCTCTAACCTACCAGAGGACAAACCAGTTAAGTAAGAGATTTTTAGATATTGACCTACCGGAGGACAAGGCTTCATGTTAGTGCCTACTATCCAAGGCTTTTATAAGGAACAAGGCCCACCAACAAGTGATGAAATAGCTTATTTCCCATTTCACCGTCCTATCTTCAAATAGTCCAATCACATTTGGTGCATCATTTGTCGTGTCTATTCACATTAGGGGTATAGATTGTATATAAATAAGCATAGAAGGGACCAGCAATCACCGACATACCACCATAAATGCAATATGCACTAAATGGATCAATTTCTCAATGTGCCTCGCCCTCCTACTCCATCGTCTCGACCAATCTCCCCCGCCTCGTCCAAAGGCCTACCATTGTTCTTTTGCTATGGCAGCCCCATGCGCCACACGCCCATAACATCTCCGTACTAGAACAATATTACCAAGATTTTGTGAAGCCCAACACTAAATCACACTAATTGTACGCCTTTTAGCTTCCGTTAGCTGAATGGAGAAAATAATATCGGCAAGCTTACAAGACTCCTAGGATAGAGTTGCATTTCTAACTTCCATAGAGACCACAGTGCAAATATGGCTAATGAAAAGGGAAATGAGAAAGAAAAAAGAAATGGAACCAATTAGTTGCATGCAGTTGTAGGAAAAAGAATTATTAGGGTTCTTGCTTTAATTTGAAGCATGCAGTTGACTAATTGTGCTAATGAAGAAAGCTTCTAATTTGGTTATAACTATTGAGTTTTATTTTCCATTATTTTGTAGTCGTGAATGGGTTGTCTAGATGCATATTCATCTTGCCACGGAAGGCTTAGCGGAGTAATTTAACTTGTAGAAAAACCTAAGACCATCCACTATGTGGTTTGAAAAGTGGTTCAAAACATAATTTAAACCCCATAGCAAAATTAAGGTCCAAATGCCTAGCAACAAACCAACCTTTTGTTTTCCTCCAAGTGAATAGAAATGGAAATAAATACTGAAAGTGATGAAATTTCAACTCCCAAAGTTAGCTAGGCTATTCTCAACGGCCAATAACTCATTTCTAACACTTGGTCTGGGCCCCATTCACTCAGTTTCATACACATGACTAAACTTGAATCAAAATCCCCCACAGTTCTTTGCTTTAAGTCGATTCATAATTTGTTCAAGGGTTTGACAAAGCTCCCATAGCCTCCAACCCACCAGAGGACTAACCACATAACAAGAGATTTTTTTATGTAACTACCAAAGGAAAAATGACTTCACGTCAGTGCCTACAATCCAGGGATT
>NC_057807.1:13729170-13749584 GCF_018294505.1 Triticum aestivum
TTTCTCATTTAACCTTTCTATCTTCAAGTTGTCCAATCATATTTCCTGCATCGTTCGTTGTGCCTATGCACATCGGGGACATGAATCCATTAGAGATAGGCATAGAAGGCACCAGGAATCACCGACATGTCATCATAACTACACCATGCACCGACTCCGTCGGTTTGACGTCGCGCCTCGCCCTCCTACTCCACCATGGCGCCCTCCCACTCCATCATCTCGGCCATTGTCCTACCACCTCATCCGCTGACACACCATTGCATCCTTTTGCTCCACCAACCCCACACGCTACGCTCTCAAGCCATCTCGGTGACCCGACAATACTATGTACACGGTTGTGAAGCCTAGCACTATATCTTACACGTTGTAGACACTGAGCTTCCTTTAGTTGGGTGGATGGAGGGAAAAACATCGATGAGCCTACTGGAGTCCTTCAATGGATAGAGACACATTTCTCTCTTCCGCGGGGACAACACTGCAAATGTAGCACATCAGAGAAGAAATGAGAAATAAAAATAAAAATGAAAGCCATTATTTCCACGCGGCTGCAGGGGACGGAATTATTAGGGTTCTTGCTTTAACTGCACTCCACCTCCCCTTCTATCTCTCTGCCCCCAAGAATCAATTCTTCCTCCACTGCCTCATGGAAGCCACCGCTGGCGGGAAAGCTTCAGCCTTTGTCCCCATTGTCCGTTGTGACCACTCCCTCCCGGCACCCCCCGATGATCCCGCACTCCATGTGACCCCCTCCTCCTCCGCCAGGTGATTCTTCTCACTCCCCGTGCTCCCCTCTGAGCTGAAATCCGGAGGGCTGTCCGCTCTTCCTTGATTGCCGCGCGCCGGGAGCAAAATCCATGGTTCATCCCGGACTTCCTTCTTGCAAATTCCGTAGTATTTTCAGTGCACGGGAAAGTGGTGTGCGTCCCACCCTTGCCGTTGGCGATTTGTTTGACTACTCTTAATTTTGAGCTGCTGGAATTTGTTGTCTTGACCGACTGCTCCAGGTTTTCTAGATCTGCCTGACAAGTTTCCGTGAAATTGACAGTTAATTTGTAGCTCACCCGAGCGATGCCTGCTCCAAAGAAGAAGAAAATAGACAACATGTACGCACGCTCTGAGTTTCTGTTTGTTCGTTGGTGGAGCCCAACTAATACATTCTGATTTTTTCTTTCCAGTGTCACCGACACATTCATGTGGCGATACGGACACACACGGGATAGTTTCCAGGCACCTCATTCCTGTGGGCTCCAGGCCGCAGCATTGTTAACCACTTTTTGCTTTGTTCATTCACTCACTGGTCACTAATTAATCTGCACTCAGTCCAGTCCACCAACTACTTTATTCACCCTAACCTAAAATATCAATCTTTTGCGTTCATGTTTTTTCACCTCATATTTTTTTCCTAATTTCGACAACGGGTTCCATGTCATCTTTATTTCAGCGAGCAGAGACCAACTAAATGGTGACGGGGGTGCGATATAAAAAATGGATATTTTACCACATAATCTCAGTTTCTCCGTGTGAATAATGTATGGATATTTGAAAGGTGTCATTACTTCTTTTACTTGCATTACTTGGCAATGCTGGCTTTACTTAGCATACTCGTTTCCCTCTAAGGAACGGGCGGATTGACAACCATTGGATCCGGTTTTCTCCATGAATTATGTAATGATGAAGGTGTTGGCTAGATTCATCTTTATCTTGATATATAGTTCATTACAACAATTAAGTTCTTTATAAAGATGCCTGAAGGAAATACATTATTTATTTAAAGGAATGTTCAAGTGCTCATAGCGTCTGACAAAACAAAGGAGTACCAAGAACATAACAAATTGTTTTCCCATGAAAAAAATTGTTGGCGAATGAAAAAAAGTGCTATGGGGTTAGGAACATGATGATAGCTTTTGCGTTCTATTTCCCATGAGTTCTGTAAATAATTAATGTGATGACTAGCTGCAGTATAGTCTTAGCACAAAGAGCTTGGTAGAGTAATTTAACTCTAGTTTTTTAGACCCCTAAGAGCATCCACTGTGTGGTCGGAAGGCGGTCTACACACTATACATCAAAATTAAGTCAGAAATCCTTAGCATCAAACCAAGTATTTGGTTTGGCTCCAAGCGAATAGAGGAATAGACTGAAACTTGGAGTAATTTTAGCTCCTAAGGTTCGTCGACGCAAAACTAGGACGTCAATAACTCAAATTTTTTTTTTAGAAATTAGCTCCACTTATGCATCTCCATACACCAGAGTAAAATTATAATTTCACTAGGAGCCCATCCTTTTTTGCTTCGTATTGGTCCAACACTATAGATGGGCTAACAAATCCATCATTTTTAATGGCTGCCAAAGTTCTCATAGCTTTCGACTTACTAGAGTATCACCGAAATAGCCAGATATTTTTAACTATTTATCTGTGAAGGTACATATGATGCATCTCAATGCCTATCGATATCGCCCAAGGCTTTTATAAGGAGCAAGATTTCTGCCAAGCAAATAGTGAAGAGCATTGTTTGTTGAGTCCCTAAATGTTAGGAATATGCATAGATGCGAGCATAGGAGGCATGAGGAACTATTGATTTTGTTTGTTCGCCAACACTTGGACCTAATAGGTGTCAAAAAGAAATAAAAAATATATGAGCACAAGCCTACATGCCATGTTTATAACAAAGTCATGGACATGATGTCGGTTGTATAGAAATAAATACGCCGGTGAGGTGGTAAGGTAGTCTCAGAGTGTTGTATTCCTTAGTTTTACAGGGATAACACTGCAATGTGACTGCTCAAAAGAAACTTGTTGCTCGTTGGTGAATTTTTCTTACTCTGAATTTTGAGCAGCTTGAACTTATTGCCTTGAACAAATGTTCCTACTTTTTTCTAGATCTGGCAAATTTACACAAAATTGATAGTTATAGTACCTTCCCTTTAGGGCTTTCAGCTTTTAAACTACAATTTCATTGAGCAATTGATTCATTGTGCTATTGGGGAAAGCTTCTAATTCTTGTCACAACTATTGGATTTTATTTTTCATTAATGTGTTGTCTAGATGCATCTTCACCTTAGCACACAGGGCTCATAGAGTTTCATCGTAAAAACCTAAGACCATCCTTTGTGTGATCTAAAAAAGGTTCAAAGCAATGCTTGAACCTTTGATTGGTTATCTTGGCACACTCGAGATGTCAAAATTAAGATAGAAATCCTTAGCAACAAACCAAGTTTTTGTTGGGCTACAAGCGAATAGAAAATGGAAACAAAGGCTGCAAGTGATGAAATTTCAACTCCCAAGGTTTGCTAGGCTATAGTCAATGGTTAATAACTTGTTTCTAACATTGGGTATCTGCGCCACACTGGCTCAAGTCCATACACATGACTAAAATTGACATTCAATCAAGAGCCCCCCCCCCCCACCCACCCACCTTTCTTTGCTTTAAGTCAGTTCATAATTTGTTCAAAGGTTTGACAAAACTCCCTAGCCTCCGGCCCACTAGAGGACTAACCACACAATAAGATATTCTCTCTCTCTCTCTCTACTGACCTACCGGGGGACAAATGTCTTCATGTCAATGCCTACCATCTAGAACTTTGATAAGAAGCAAAGGCTCCCCCAACAAGTGGTGAATACCTTATTTCTCCTTTAAGTTTTTATCTTCAATTTATCTAACCACATTTTGTGCATCATTTCCATGCCAATGCACATTAGAGACATGAATCCAATAGACATAAGCATAGAAGGCACCATGAATCACCGACATAACATCATAGCCACACCATGCACAGCCTCCCTCAACTTCACGATGTGCCTCACCCTCCTACTCCACCATGGCGCCTTCCTACTCCATCGTCTTGACCGTTCTCCCATGATCTTGTCCGCTAGCACACCAGTGTACCCTTTCGCTCCACCAACCCCATACACCACACTGTTGAATCATCTCGGTAACCCTACAAGATTACCCAGACGGTCATGAAGCCTAGCACTAAGTCTTATTAGCTTGATGCCCCGAGCTTCGTTTAGGTGGGTGGACGCAGAAAAATCATGAGCGAGCCTACAGCCACCAAGCATAGCGTTGCATTACTCGCATCCATAGGGATAATCAAAGGTGAAATGAAAAATAAAATAAAATAGAAGCAAATTTTTCTAATCCTGCCTGCTCGACTTTGTGCACAATTGGTAGTTAAAGTCACTTCTCTCTAGGGATTTCAAATATTAAGCTAAACATTTTGAAGAGCGGTGTTTTGCTATTGGAGAAAGCTTCTAAATTTGGCCACGACTATTGGGTTTATTTTCTATGAATTTTGTAATGACTGATGTGTTGAGTAGGTGCATATTGATCTTGGCACGCAAAGTTCAGCGGAGCAATTTAACTCTTCGTAAAAAACCTAAGGCCATCCACGGTGTGGTCCGAAGCATTCAAAACACCGTTTGAATTGAATCCATACATCGGGGATATGAAAATTAAGTGGAGATCCTTAGCAGTGAACCAAGATTTTGGTTTGGCTCCAAGCAAAGAGAAAATGAAAGAAAGGATGAAAGTGACGATATTTCAACTCCCAAGGCTCAGTTAGGCCATACTCGATAGTTAATAACTCATTTCTTACACACTGGACCCGACTCATTCATCTCCATACACATGACTAAAATCATCATGGAATCTAGAGCCCCACCTATTTTGCTTCAAATCATTTCATCCTTTGCCCAAAGATTTGACAAAAGTTTCATAACCTCTAACCTATCAGAGGACAAACCAGTTAAGTAAGAGATTTGTAGATATTGACCTACCGGAGGACAAGGCTTCATGTTAGTGCCTACTATCCAAGGCTTTTATAAGGAACAAGCCCCCCGCCCTATGAAATAGCTTATTAACCATTTCACCTTTCTATCTTCAAATAGTCCAATCACATTTGGTGCACCATTTGTCGTGTCTATTCAGATTAGGGGTATAGATTGTATAGAAATAGGCATAGAAGGCACCAGCAATCACCAACATACCACCATAAACACAATATGCACTAAATGGATCAATTTCTCAGCGTGCCTTGCCCTCCTACTCCATCGTCTCGACTAATCTCCCCTCGCCTCCTCCAACGGCCTACCATTGTTCTTTTGCTATGGCAGCCCCGTGCGCCACACACCCATAACATCTCCGTAGTGGAACAATATTACCGATATTTTCGTGAAGCCCAAGACTAAATCACACTAATTGTATGCCTTTTAGCTTCCGTTAGCTGGATGAATGGAGAAAATAATATTGACAAGCTTACAAGATTCCTAGGATATAGCTGCATTTCTAACTTCCATAGAGACCACAGTGCAAATGTGGCTAATGAAAAGGGAAATGATAAAGAAAAAAGTAATTGAATCAATTAGTTCCACGCAGCTGTAGGAAACAAAATTATTAGGGTTCTTGCTTTAATATGAAGCATGCAATTGACTAATTGTGCTATCGAAGAAAGCTTCTAATTTGGTTATAACTATTGAGTTTTATTTTCCATTATTTTGTAGTCGTGAATGGGTTGGCTAGATGCATATTCTACTTTCCACAGAAGGCTCGGCGGAGTAATTTAACTCCTAGAAAAACCTAAGACCATCCATTGTGTGGTCTGAAAAGTGGTTCAAAACATCATTTAAACCCCATAGCAAAATTAAGGTCCAAATCACTAGCAACAAACCAACCTTTTGTTTTTCTCCAAGTGAATAGAAATGGAAACAAAGACTGAAAGTGACGAAATTTCAACTCCCAAGGTTAGCTAGGCTATACTCAACGACCAATGACTCATTTCTAATACTGGGTCTGGCCCCACTCACTCAGTTTCATACACATGACTATTGAATCTAAAGCCCCCACCTTTCTTTGCTTTAAGTCGATTCATAATTTGTTCAAAGGTTTGACAAAGCTCCCATAGCCTCCGACCCACCAGAGGACTAACCACATAACAAGAGATTTTTTTCCGCTGAACTACCAGAGGATAAATGACTCCACGTCAGTGCCTACAATCCAGGGCTTTTATAAGGAGCACCCCCTCCCCCGCACATACACACTAGTGGTGAATTGCTTATTTCTCATTTAACCATTTTATCTTTGAGTTGTCCAATCATATTTCATGTGTCGTTCGTTGTGCCTATGCACATTGGGGACATGAATCCGTTAGACATAGGCACAGAAGGCAACAGGAATCACAAACATGTCGTCATAGCTACACCATGCACCACCTCCATCGGTTTGACGCCGCGCCTCGCCCTCCTACTCCACCATGGCGCCCTCCCACTCCATCATCTCGACCATTCTCCTACCGCCTCATCCACTGGCACACTATTGCACCCTTTTGCTCCACCAACCCCGCACGCCACACTCTCAAACCATCTCGATGACCCGATAATACAATGTAGACGGTTGTAAAGCCTAGCACTACATCTTACTTGCTGTAGAGATTGAGTTTCCTTCAGTTGGGTGGATGGAGAGAAAAACATCGGTGAGCCTATTGGAGTCCTCCGATGGATAGAGCCACATTTCTCTCTTCCACAGGGACAACACTGCAAATGTAGCATATCAGAGAAGAAATGAGAAATAAAAATGAAAGCCATTATTTCCACGCGGCTGCAGCAGACGAAATTATTAGGGTTCTTGCTTTAACTGCACTCCACCACCCCCTCCCCATTCTCTCTCCCCTAGAATCAATTCTTCCTCCACTGCCTCATGGAAGCCATCGCGAAAAAAAAGCTTCGGCCTTTATCCCCATTGCCCGTCGTGGCCACTCCCTCTCGACGCCCCCCGATGATCCCGCACTCCAAGTGACCCCTCGCCTCCTTTGCCAAGTGATTCCACTCACTCCTCGTGCTCCCCTCCGAGCTGAAATCCGGAAGGCTGTTTGTTCTTCCTCGATTTCCGCGTGCCGGGAGTGAAATACGTGGTTCATCCCTGGCTTCCTCCTTACAAATTCTGCAGTTTTGTTCGGTGCGCGGAAAGGGGGGCGCATCCCCCTTGACGCCTGCGATTTTTTTGCCTACTCTGAATTGTGAACTACTGGATTTTGTTGCCTTGACCAAATGCTCCTACTTTTCTAGATCTGTCAGGCCGAGTTTTCGAGGAATCAAAAGTTGATCCGTTGCTCCACAATTTAACTGTGTGATGCATGCTCCAAAGAAAGATAGAGAGACATATGTATGTACATTTTGGGTTTTATTTGTTCGTCAATGGAGCTAGGAGTGGTTGTGATACCACGCCCAAACTGGCGCATTCATTCATGTGGCAACGCGGACACGTACATGACCATTTAGAGACGTGCATGGAATAGGGCCTCATTCCCATGGCTCAAGAGCCGCGGTGGGCCCTAAACTGCAACACTATTAACTTTTTTGCTTTCATTCATTCAGTCATCACAATCACTAATTAATCTGCAATCAATTCAGTCAACCAATTGCTACATCTACCCTAACTTTAAATATCAATCTAGATGATTTTCACATCGTATCTGCTCTGAATTCTGACAAGGGGTGTCGTGTCATGCTTTTTTCCTCGAGCAGAGACCAACTAAAATGGTGCGAGCGTGCAATAGAAAAATATAGAGATTTTACTACGTCGTCCAAATTTCTCCATCTATATTGCATATTGGAAAGGTGTCGCCAGGTTATTTTCCTTGCATTACTCGACGGTGTTGGCTCTACTTAGTGCACTCCTTTCTCTCTAAGTGACGAGCGGAATGACAACTATTGGATCTGGTTTCTCCATGAATTTTGTAATGATGAAGGTATTAGCTAGGTGCATCTTTGATCTTGATATATAGTTCATTACAACAATTTAGTTCTTTCTAAAGATGGCCAAAGGAAATACATAGTCTATTTAAAGGAATGTCCAAGTGCTCATAGCGCATGACCAAACAAAGGAGTTCCAAGAACATACAAGGGGTTTTCTCATGAGAATAATGGTGATAGATGCGGGCATAGGAGGCACCAGGAACTATCGATGTCGTTAGTTCACCAACACTTGGACCTGGTAGGTATCAAAAACAAATTAAAAATATATGAGCACATGCCTATATACCATGTTTATAACAAGATTAATTTGAACATGCTCCCTCTTACCCCCTCTTTTCACATGGGAGGTAAGAAGGTAAGAGTTAATCAGACCACTGCTTAATCAAATCAACAGCTCGGATCTATTATGTACTTTTACCTCTCATGTGAAAAGGAGAGGTAAGAGGGAGCATGCTAAAGTTGCGGACATCATGCCGGTTTTATAGAAATAACTACATTGGTGTGATGGTAAGGTAGTCCGGGTTGAAACCATATTCCTTAGTTTTATGGGGATAGCTTTGACTACTCAAAAGAAACTTGTTGCTCATTGGCGACTTTTTCTTAAAGTGAATTTTGAGCAATTTGAACTTGTTGCCTTGATTGAATGCTCCAACTTTGTTCTAGATCTGACAAGTTTACGCAAAATTGATATTTAGAATCCCTTCTCTCTAGGGCATTCAGCTTTAAAACTATATTTTTGTTGAGCATGCAATTGACTAATTGTGCTATCGGACAAAGGTTATGATTTGGTTATACTATTGAGTTTTATGTTCCATGATTTTGTTGTTGTGAATGGGTTGGCTAGATGCATATTCATCTTGTCACATAGGGCTTAGTGGAGCAATCTAACTCGTAGACAAACCTAGAACCATCCATCATGTGGTCTGAAAAATGGTTCAAAACACCGTTTAAACTAACTGTATACGCTAAGGATGTCAAAATTAAGCTCCAAATCTTTACCAACAAACCAAATTTTCCTCCAAGCGAATAGAAATGGGTACAAAGGCTGAAAGTAATGAAATTTCAACTCCCAAGGTTAGCTAGGCTTTATTCAACGGTCAATAACTCATTTCTAACACTAGGCATCCTGTCCTCACTCACTCACTTCCATACACATGACTAAACTTGGCACTGAATCTAGAGCCCCCGCCTTTCTTTGCTTCAAGACGGTTCATAATTTCTTCAAAAGGTTTGGCAGAGCTTCCATAGCCTCCGACCCACCAAAGGACTAACCACATAATAAGCGATTTTTTCTCTATTAATCTAACGGAGGATAAAGGAGTTTACATCAGTGTTTATCATCCAAGACTTTTATAAGAAGCAAAGGCTCCCTAGACAAGTAGTAAATAGTTTATTTCTCATTTCACCTTTCTATCCTCGAATTCTCCAATCACATTCTGTGCATCGTTCGTCATACCTATGCACATTAGGGGGCGTGAACCCGATAGACATAGGCATAGGAGGCACCAGGAATCACCCACATACCACCATAACTGCATCATGCACCGCATCCGTCGGCTCGACGTTGTGCCTCGCCCTCCGACTCCACCATGGCCCCTTCCTACTCCATCGCCTGGATCATTCTCCCACGTCCTCGTCTGCTGGCACACCATTGCACCCTTTTGCTCCACCAACCCCATACACCACACTCGTAAATCATCTTGATGACCCGGCAATATCGCCCGGACGGCCGTGAAGCTTGTCACTAAACCTTACTAATTAGGCCTCCCAAGCTTCGTTTAGCTCGGTAGACGCAGAGAACAACATGAGCGACTCTACACCAGCCCTCTGATGAACGGAGCCGCATTACTCGCATCCGTAGGGATCACACCGCAAATGTAGCCTCTCAAAGCTGAAATAAAAAAAAAGAAAATAATGAAATAGAAGGAAATCATTTCCAGCGGCCGCAGGAGACGGAATTATTAGGGTTCTTGCTTTAACTGCACTCCACCTCCCCTTCTATCCCTCTGCCCCCCAAGAATCAATTCTTCCTCCGCTGCCTCACGGAAGCCACCGCTGGCGGAAAAGCTCCCGTCTTTGTCCCCATTGCCCGCCGCGGCCACCCCCTCCCGGCGCCCCCGATGATCCCGCACTCCATGTGACCCCCGCATCCTCCTGTGCCAGGTAATTCCGCTCACTCCCCGTGCTCCCCTCCGAGCTGAAATCCGGAGGGCTGCTCGTTCGTTCTTCCTCGGTTGCCGCGCGCCGGGAGCGAAATCCGTGGTTCGTCCCCGGCCCCCTCCTTGCAAACTCCGCGGTTTTGCTCGGTGCACGGGAAAGGGGGTGCGCGTCCTGCGATTTTCTTTGCCCGCTCTGAATTTCGAGCTGCCGGAATTTCTTTCCTTGACGGAATGCCACAACTTTTCTAGATCTGACAGGCCGGGTTTCTGCGGAATCGACGGCCGATTCGTGGCATCTCTGTGGGGCTTTCAGCGATTCGTTGCGCGGAGCTTCTGTCTAATTCTGGTGATTTTTGTCTTGCAGATTCGGCGGCTGGAGCCCGTGGCGGGTGATTCTTGGGGCCGAATCATCGAGCGCCGCGTATGAGCAGCTGGAGATTTGTGGAGGGCTCCGACGTCTGGGTGAATTTGGTGGCGGTCCCGGCCAATTTCGCCATCGCCGCGGTGGAATTCGCGCTGTGGAGCTCCGCCTGGTGCTTCCTGGCCATCTTCTCCGTCAACTTCTGAGCCAGAATCTCGCGCTGTTTCTGATTCCCAGCCTTGTGGGGGTAGCCGTCGGAGCAGATTGGATGAGGATTGCTGTAACTGGGGCTGAAATGATTTTTTAGCTGATTTTTAAGAGGGGAGGTCATTTTGACTGGATTGGGTTTGAGGATGGAGGAGAGGCTGTATGATGCCGGCGACGGCTCCGCTGGCAATCCGAGCGCCGAGGACGTCGCCGCCAACTCGAGAGGCGACGACGACTTCAGGAGCTGCTGTGGGGACGAGGAGGAGTGGGAGGGCACGGAGGAGTCCTTCACGGCCGGCGTCTCCGAAGCGGAGCTCGACGAGACTTCAGTGCGGCTCTTCTTCAAGGGCGTGTCGAGCTCGGACACTGATGGGAAGAAGCTGTCCGGGATCGGCGTGGTGATGGAGCGGACACCTGGGGTGCCTCTTCATAGGGTGCAGAAGAAGCTGGATTTCTATGTGGATGAGCTGGTGGCTGAGCACTTGGCGCTCATGGATGGCCTGTTGGTGGCATTGCAGAAGGGCATACGCAAGATCTTCGCCTTCACTAATTCGGAGAAGCTATACTTCCAGGCAAGAGTTTCTGGTTTTTGCAGTAGATGTTCTATACTGGCTCATATCACTGGATACACTAAAGATATTAGTTTCAGTCAGCTCGCTGACTGATGATTTTTCAGTCAGACTTTGTGTTTGCCAAAATAAAAATAAAAAATCAACAGTCTCTTCAGTTTAATCAAATTGAGTGTTGCTGTTGCTTTCTTGAGGTGTATTCACAGGACGGTGCATTTCATCTTGGAAAATTCACAATCTTGACTGCTAAATCTGGATAACCATAAGCTAATTCTGACCTATTGGCCTCATGGCTGATTTATACAAAGCCGTAGTTGTTACAGAAAAATGTTGTTAGAATTAAAATAAGAGGAACAGAATGGTGAAATGTGAATATGCAGTGAGTGTGCATGCAGCGCCCTATTTAAGGTATTCCATGTAGAAGCTATAGAATACTTGCCAGTCTGATGTGCTTTTTTTCTCAATTAATTAACTTTCTTGTGTGAACTTCAGTGCTATAGAATTTTTGGATTAAGTCAACTGAACAAGTCTTTGTTTTCTTTATTTTTCTGTGGCAGATTGCAGAAGCTGAAATTCTTGAAGACCAGCTTTTGGTAGCTTTAGGACACAGGATTCTTGAACTGGTTGAGAAGTTGGAGGACTTTGATCTAATATTGCTTCCTAGCTTTGAACTTGAGAGGCCGTTGAAGTTGGCCAAAGAAGCAATAGGCATCGTGTATGTATCTCCCTATGAGGTTGCCACCTGCCCGCTATGCTGCGAGGAAAGACGAGGTTCTCATATGATCAAGGTGGGCTGTTCCCACAAATTTTGCTACAGTTGCTTGATTGTGTATGTCGAAGACAGGCTGCATGCCTCGAAGCTGCCTATTAGATGCCCACAGTTAAGGTGTAAATATCATATTTCTGCTGGCGAGTGTAAATCATTCCTTCCGGTTGGCAGCTACGAGTCCCTGGAGAGCGCTTTCGCGGTGGCTGGCAGCACCTATGACATGGAGGGGTTCTATTGCCCCTATCCAAACTGTTCGGTTTCGTTAGACCTCAGTCAGCACTTCTCTAGGGCAAGCTCGTCCAGTCAGTCGGATCTCAATTGCATCGAGTGCCCGGAATGCCACGGAGATATCTGTATCAACTGTGGAGTGCCTTGGCACATCATGATGGGGTGTGACGAGTACCAGAGCCTGCCTGTCGAGGAAAGAGGCGCAGGAGACTTATCTTTGCATCGGCTAGCACAAAACAATAGTTGGAGGCGTTGTCAGAGGTGCCGACGGATGATCGAACTCACGCAGGGCTGCTTCCACATGACTTGCTGGTATGCTTTGCATGTCTGTTCCCTGCATTTTCCAGATATTCGTAGCTTGAATTTGTCGTGTAGTAAAGCCTTCTCGTCGTTTCTTGTTAACCCTCAGATTCCCTGAGATGCATGAGATTTTGACAAAAGCTTAAAAATAGTGAATCTCTAGAACATTATTTAAAAAGGCTAGTAATTGATGGCCTGTGAACAGAATAATATTCCTACTTAGTGCAGACTACTGGGCAGTCTCTCATTTAGTATTGAAGATCCATTCATTCATTCATGTGTGCGTTTTCGTGCGATTCTTGTATCCAGGCTAATGAAGGCCCTTTGCCATTTTCTGCAGGTGTGGCCATGAGTTCTGCTACTCCTGTGGCGCCGAGTACAACAACGGCGTGCAGGCATGTCAATGCGTCTTCTGGGACGAAGACAACGCCGAGCCCTCGGCGGCGCAGTCCTGCCAGGCGTCTGAGATCTGGGCGTGGGACACGTTCGACTGCATGCCCACGGCAGCGGACGGCTACTCGGAGCAGGAGCGGGCGCAGCTGGCGCTCATCCAGCGGTTCCTGGCGGGGGGCTTCAGCCTGAGCGGCGACAACCACCACCTGAGCCAGCAGTCGTCGCCGCCCCGCTGCGCGGCGGACTCGTACATCGTCGACACCATGAAGGACCTCCACCAGCTGCCGTGGCTCGAGCGGTTCGTGTCGGTGATGAGCGACACCTACAACGACGACTACATCCAGTGAATGAAGAGTTTGAAACTTGAATCATAGATATAGCATTAGAAAGAAGATATGAATGGCGCATATACCGATGATCTCCCGTTCGGAATAATGTGTTCCCCTGACAAAAAAATCCACCCTGTCGAAAATTGGTTGACACAGGAAAAACAAAATGATACTTCCACCTTTGTTTGTTTTTTTGTTGTTGTTTGCTTGGCTGTCCCTCCATTATTCATTCTCTTTTGGTATGTTCTGCAACAGCAAAGAAGCTTGGTTACCTACCATTTTCCCTTTTCTGTTGGACAACATCATCAATCAATTATTAAGTGGAAGGTGCGTGGTCGGCCACTGAATTAGAAAAATCTTATCCTAATGCTTATATTTCATAGTTTGATGTGAAAAATAAGGCATAAAAGTAGGCAAAAGCAACCCCAACAAAACTAAAATAGGAACAAAATGTTCTCCTAATAATTATTTGACAATTTGATGTGAAAAATTAGGCATAGAAGTAGACAAAAGCAACCCCCACAAAACTAAAATAGGAACAAACAGGATTACAAGAATCCATCGCAATGCCAAACACAACCGTAAGAGGGAAGAAATAATGCGCACGATCTTCGATAGCCACTCGACGGTAATATCCAGACATGGAAATTCTTGTAGCAAAACATTGGTTGTGCATATATGGAATTTCTTCATATTTTGGCACAACAGCCAGATGGCATCAAGTTTAAGCATCTCACCACACACAATCCTATAAATAATTTTGAGCTTCGCATAGGCATGAATTTTCCAAGACAAGAATATGTAACATAACCAAAGCCAGTTAACTGACTGATGCACTTCTAGTAGCTAGAGACGCCTACTGCTACCAAGACTCATCATGACGATTGCCCTAGCATCCCACTGCTCGTGTCGTAGCCCGCATCATCATCATCTCCGGCGCGGTGCTTTCGAGCAAGCAGGTACTTCTCAAACTCCTTGAGGTAATCCAGGAGCAGCACGATGGTGAAGAGGAGGAACCCGCCAAAGTAGCTGCTGCCGCCGCCACCCCCTCCACCTCCGCCTCCTCCTTTGCCGAACCGGAACGGAGGGAACCCGCCGCTTCCATCGTCCAGCTTAGGTCCTTGAACCTTTCCTGAAACCAGAAGCAAAATTAAGCAATCCAAGTCGGGTGATTGTCCGCTCCGATGAGAACCAAGATTTCAATTTCATGCAGTGTGAGAACAGAACAGAACAGAAAAGAAAAAACCACCTTTGGGGTCAGATCGTTTGACAGTCGCGGTTGAAGATTTGCGCTGAACACTTTGGGTTTGAGCACTGCATTTTACACTCTGAAGCAAACAGAGTTGCCACAAGAACAAACAGTCAAATAAAGGATCTGATAGTGAAACAGGCCATGATCAATTTACCAAGCTGGCCCTTTCCCTTCTTCATTTGGACACATTCACAATTGAACGCAAGCATCATCGCGACCAGATATAGTACATTAGTATTTTATTGAGCACTAAAGTTACGAGGTAGAACCGAAGAAGTGTACAAGTTATGAAGCATGTCAAGCTCACGACCTGTTCTGCTCCCAACTTCCCATTTTGGACATGAAAATACAATAGATACTCCTAAATTCAATATCAACAATCTAATAAGAAATAATCAAATTTGAATGATAAACTCTCAACGTTGAACACTCAATTTTACATATAGGTTGATAAAAATAGACATGGATCCATTGAATATTTGTGACTTACCCTCAGTGTTGCTTTAGTAGAAACTTCCCGTTCAAATGAGATGCAGTTAACTTGAGTTCTCTGAAATTGTGAACCTACGCAAACCGTAACACTTCCATAAGCATCTTCAGATGACGCACATAGGGATAAGAAGAAATAAATACTACAAACATGCTAGGAAAAGCAGCATTCAGGAACCGTTCTCATGTGATTACGAAATTGTAATTGCTGAGACGGCAAATGGCGTGATGTCAAGATTTCAGTACTGGAATGGTTATACCAAGTTTCCTGAACATCACTAGGCTGTAAAGTTGTGAATGAGGCAATAAGAAGAATGATACACCCTCTGTTCCTAAATGTAAGACGTTTTGGCAGTTCAAACTTGAACTGCCAAAGCGTCTTACATTTAGAAACAGAGGTAGTAGTAAGGTGACACGGTACTGCAGAATAGCAGACCATGAAAAGCTTTCGAAATGTGGTAACCAAAGAATTTTTTCTGACAGAGGAGCGAAATCACCACCAATACAGGACAATGATTAAGGGAGACAGAAACATTGAAATCACTTCATGAAGTAGTGGTTTGAGAGTCATACACTGGTTTCAACTTTCAAAACAGCCTCAATATAATGGTCCCGAAACATCTGTAATTGTTTTCCATACCAGCACTAAAAAATTTGTGCTGCAGTCGAACAACTATTTTGAGTTGTTTTGATGATCACAAAATGTATCTGTGTGCATCATCTAAACAAGAACAAATCAAAAAGGAGTCCGGAGAGTGAACGTAGGAAACATCTATTGACCAAATCAAGTACGAACTCTGTACCGAAATACTTGTAGCTGGGGAGAACTAGTACAAGTTCCCCCAACTACAAGTATTTTGGTACAGAGGGAGTATAAGTGAACTCATTGTCAGCCCCGTACCATTTACAAAAGTAACTCAAGGTCAAGGCAGGCTACATCAAGAACTTTGCAAAGACAAGAAAAGGGTTAGTGTCCAGAAAACATAAACTTCACAGAAATAGTTCAATCCTTGATAGATTCAGGGACTTTTCCATGGTTACAAAAGATTGCAAAATTACCGCCATCATTTATGTTTATGCTTATAAGATTTCACACTGGATGACGATGAGCCAAGTCAAAACTTTTACACTAACAACATAAGCTGAACCCCCCAGAGTATGGAAAGTAACAAATGAGCTAAGCCTTTGTAAGGTGACACAAAGTTTCTTCAGTACAGGTCATATTTGTTTTGACCATTCGAACTGTATGGCTGGCATGTACATGTCTCATAAGATTCAGTGGCCATAATAATCGACTTAGAACTGAAAGAAGACGCCAAGCAACTTTCTCAAGATATGAGTATGCAATTGATGCATCACCATAGAGCGCATTAAACAACCTAAATTCTTAAAACAATTCATTACCTTGAATCCTCCTCGTTAGAAGACCATTGGGGACCACAGTTCCCGGCAACGATCCAGCGGCAAGCGTTGACATGGCCACCATGTTTCAAGACCTACAACGCCCAGCACACGAAAACACCGTTAGCCGGGTGTTCCGCGGACGAAGTAAGGCAGAGTTCATGTTCTGGCTCAACAAAACTGTAACCTAAACACAATAGAAACGGAAAATGGAGATCGCATAACAGAGGATTTGGTGGTGTGATGCTTATCAAATTTGTGTGGAGAAAATGATGATTTGCCACTCCAAACTCCGAAAGAATAATGGAGTACTCCCTCCGTTCCAAAATTCTTGTCTTAGATTTGTCTAAATACGGATGTATCAAGTCACATTTTAGTATTAGATACATCGGTGTCTAGAAAAATGTAAGACAAGAATTTTGGGACGGAGGGAGTACTACCAAAGAGGCCACGTTTTAGAACGCCATGGGGCATAAATGTGATGTCTTTTTCAACTCCGTCCGCCATGGGGCTATTTCCTCCGCATCAATCAATTTACGGAACTTATGACGTGTTGTTGAATCAAGAACCAGACCATGGACCAGAACAAGGCGCGCCACAATCACAATCACAATCGGTGCCGGCCAGAACAGAGCCCGGCAAAGAAAGAGTGGATGCCTCAAGGGGACGCCGGAGGGAGATCTGCTGCTGCGTACCTTTGAGAAGGCGGCCGGAGATACGAGGCGTCCGGTGCGGGTCCCCGCGGCTTCCGTGGGCGGCGGCGGCGCGCCGAACCCTGGCGGTGGCCGGAGATCGCTCCCTCGCCGCCGGAGAGGAGGAGGAGGATGGATTGCTTCGCTTGCGGTTGCGGACAAGCGACGGATCGGGCGAGAGAGACCCGGCCGCCGTCGTAGGTGGGCCCCACCTCGGCTACTCTTGGGCTTTTCCGGCCACAGCTGAGGCCCAACTACGAGTGGCGAGGTCCGAGAGCCCAGTAGGCTATCTTTTTTAACATGACCATATGCTTAGATTTCTAAGAACCAACCTGTGGTTGGATGGTTAGAGGACTGTGATATTCCCAGCCCACTAGGGTTCAAGAGCCCAGTAGGCTATCTTTTTTAACATGACCATATGCTTAGATTTCTAAGAACCAACCTGTGGTTGGATGGTTAGAGGACTGTGGTATTTCCAGCCCACTAGGGTTCAAGTCCTGGTGCTCGGCGATGCGCATTCAGTGGGAGGAGGTGTTCCCGTCGACGACGAGGTGTCTACGGCGACTTCATAAATTTCAAGATGATATGTCGGCTTAGTCTTTCAGAGATGCTCATAGGGGTAGGGTGTGCGTATGTCTTGCGTCTGTACTATGTTCAAAAAAAATATGCTTAGATTTTTCAAAAAGAGTTGCTCAAAAAAAAGATTTTTCAAAAAAAAACATGACTAGCTTAGGTTCTCTTGTTTTTCTTGCCAAAATGATCCAGATCTACGATTGAAGTTTACCGAAAGTACAAAGCATCTCAAACATAATAAAAATTACATCGAGATTAATTCCATGACCACCAAACAACCACTGCTGCTGCCAGAACGAGCCGTCGGCGCATCGTTGTCGCCGTTGATCCCCTACCGGAGCCGGCTTGACCTTGTCGATGGCAGCCGAGAAGTCCTCATGCACGCGCCCCTAAGAAAGCAACGCCCTGCAGCCGGAGTCGTCGTCGTTGAACCCTTGCATAGATCTGAAGCACCTGACACCAAATCTCACAACAATAGAAGAAACGCTCATCGGCCCAAGGAGATGGCATGAATCTACACCGGAGCTCGATGGACGAACTCAAGGAGGATCGGAGCCGGAAAACAAACGCGAAGAAGTAGCGTCGCCATACGGCCGAGCTCCGCGCCTGCGAGGGCTAAGAAAACCCTAACTAAACTACTAACCAGAGTGGAGGTACCGCGATTTTCTTCCCCGCCTCCGGTTGCCCAAGCGGCAGGCAGAGGGGAAGCAAATCCACAAGATTGTCAGTGAAGTCTAGAGGGAAGAGTTCGTCCTAGCTTCCTAGGGTTAGCGAATGAAAACGAGGGGCAACTCATGGAAACCTAATCTTGTTGGAGATCACATGTCATCTGTTTAGCACATGCTTAGGTTCCCTAAAAATGCATAAGCACGATTTGGTTCGACACCAAAATGCTTTAGTACAACTTCTCTATGTTGGAAAAGTTTAATTATAGAGAAAAATATTGACATTTACAATATTAAATTGGTATTATTAGATGCGTAGCATACATACGCTGCCTATAATTTCTTTTTATAGTGATATGTGTCTCATTCATATCATAAAGATTAAAATATAAATCACATAAAGACCGACATGACAAAACTAGGAAGACAACAAACCGTCCCTAAGCTTGATACCAACGTCCATCATAGATCCATTTAACTTAATATTAGTATATCTGAAGTACATGACACCAAATCTCACCCATCATAGATCCATACTTTAGATTTTATTTGTTTAGTGTTACAAATATTAATATATCTTTCTGAATATAAATAAACTTGGTTAATAGGACACATTTAACTTTAAAAAAACTATGCATCTAATATTTTGAAACAGATGGAGTGTTATTTATCAATTGGTTGCCAACCAAATTGTTTTGTTATTCTCTAGTAAAGTATGTTGTCAGTTTTTTTTGTAAGAGTAGCTCTAGAAGAGTCGCTAAAAGCCACATGGACTGCATTCCATGATTTTTTGGAAGTTGTCGGGCTTGTGCATAAACACAGAGTAGCCAAACCGCAGCCTCCATATTTATTTATTTATTTATTTATTTATTTTTGCACTTGTTTGAATGGCTAGCTTCAACTTTAGGCATTCAAAGAGTGGATAAAAAATGTAAATTAAACATAGAAAGTTAATTGAAAATAGCTAGTTCTTATAATAGGAGGCAAAATTCATCATACTTGCATATAATTTGTGACTAAAAATGTTAGAGAAGCGACATTTGCATTGCTAATTTCCATTTTCTAACAATAGCTATAAATAGTATGTTGTTCCCATTAACAAAACATCCTCTTTTTCTTAGCTCTTCGGAACCGGTACAGAAATTGGTGATGTTTCTACTTTGTCTACGTAAATGACTGGGGGTGGCCCATGTGGGGTACCTTTTTCGAGTGTGGGATGCTCGTTTAATTTATGTGTTAATTTCCTGTTCGGCAACTCCCTGGCTCCAGGAAATCCTCAAATCCAGCTTCTATTTTTGATCGCCAGCTTCTTCCACGAATCGGGATCGATGGAAAACTGTTCGGCTCGATCACTTCGGCTTCTCGTCACGCTAGCAGGCCGGCCTGCCTAGGCGGGCTGGAGCCCAGTCGGCTCAACAGGTAGGATGGGTGTGAAATAGGAGGAGAGAGGATGGGCTTGGCCCAGATCGGAGGGAAACATAACGAACCGGTACGTGAGGCACTTCGCGGTGGCATTCGATCGTAAATAATGCCAACTCCAGGAATCTAGCTTCTAGGATCGACAAAACTGCAACTCCAAGTTTTTGCACGTCGATGCTGGTTCGATCTGGGAAGCCAGCTTCCTGGAGCTGGGCCGTTCGGGCCAGCTTCGCTTACGGATTCGTGGAAGCTGGGAGCTGGCGACGTACCGAACAGGCCCTTACTATCTAATAAAAGAAATTCATTTAGGCCCCCTCTGAAATTAATACATTTTTTGTCATTATTTAAATTTTCATACTTAAGTTTGCAAATTCGAACTTAATAAATCATTAGGATATAGTTAAATTTGCATGTCGTGCAGGTCAAGTCGATATTCACCGCCTACACATTCCATGTGAGTACATATTAGCTAAGAAACTAGGTATTTAACGACATAACTAATAATATATAAGATCCTGAAATACAAATAGATGTGTATTCTAAAAGAACGGACACAACATCTTCTCTGCATTTGGCTTTGCCCACATGGCGCAGCAAGGCGTAACAAGTGCAAAGGGTTTGTTGGTCAAGTTTTGGTACCACAACATACTCTAGTTTTGAATTTAGACTATCAGTGGAAACATATGCCCACAATCATGGTTAAAATAAATAAATAAACACTCCCTCCGATCCATATTAATTGTCGCCGATTTAGTATAATTAATATGGATAGGAGGGATTAACACATTCCTTGAGAGAAGAGAGCATTTCTGTTGAATCGCCAAAACACTACAATGACAATGTCCATGTACTGTGATAGAG